>NW_017307803.1:126606-142625 GCF_000935625.1 Nanorana parkeri
GATTGCTTTCTTTACAAAACAGGCATGTAAAGATTGTCGCTGGAAACGTAATTGCTTCAACACGATGTTGCCGGGGAGGGAGCCCGCTGCTTTCAATGTATATAGGCAATCTCCTTTTATAATGCCGTATCCTTATTTCTCCTTCTGTGCTGAATTGCTTCGCTCTGGAAATAGGAGCAAACTGCTTCCAGGACGCCGGTGGAAATGAGCCGTGAAATCCCCCCGTGACTATTGTGGATAAATGCCTTGATTACAGAAATATGCAGATGGCGAGATCAGCGGCCCAGGCCGTCTTATTTTCTAGCAGGTGTGCTTGCTTTTTTTTTTTTTTAACACATATTTAGGCCCCGGTGACACTGTCTGGCATTCTAAATGGCACCCCCAAGTCACGTTGCCGATGGGCATGCATTGCCGCCCACCACAAGGCTCAGGGATGCTGTACCATGTGGTGTTGTGCGCCGCGCTACCAAAAATAGAGCTTGTTTGGTGCATTTTAGTGCCCATCCAAATGAATGTACATACTGTGCAAAGAGAGGCGCTAGATCTTCTCTTAATGGTATCCAGTGCTACTATCTCATTAGTCATGCTGACTTGCTTCAGTGAGGCTGTTCATATGTGCAAGAACGCACGCAACACAAGAAGAGGAAGGAGGGCGGGGATGGTTCCAAAAAAAGTCCAACTATACAACATACAGGTAGTAAGAGCACCGCACCAATGATCAGAGTACAAAGAGAGGTGCTAGATCTTCCCTCAAAACAATATTAAAGGATTGGGTAACGGGAGGACACAAACTAGCGTCCTCCCCTCACTCTAGGCTCAGTATATAGGGAGCTACAGCTCGCGGTATACTGAGACGCCGCAGCCGGAGCGGATCCCGACATCAATGTCCAGATCCGCCCAGCTGCGTGAGTGACAGCTGGCTCTGCCTATCTAGAGGCAGAGCCAGCTGTACCCGCCCCGTCCGATCCGCCAGTCAGCGCTGGCAGATCGGAGCGGGGAGGGGGGAATCCAGCCCCTCCCCTGTCACGGCAGAGAGACCCGTGACAGGATCGAGAAGTGAGCGAACGCCGGTATGTGTTCGCTCACCTCCCGATCTACTGAGCCGGCCTGTGACAGTCTCATTGTCACAGGTCGGCTAGAACTATGAGGTGAGTGAAAAGCACCCACCTCATAGTTCTCCTTTAAACTCCAGTGGTGGAACAATCGCCATAGCGACCCAGACGGCCGCTATGGGGCCCAGGGCACAAGGGGGCCCGGCCAGCACATCCGCCTGATGCGTGCAGGCCACTATGGCATATCAGGCTGCCAGGCTGTCAGTGATGTGTGCAGCGGCGCATTCCTCCTCACAGTCGGCGACAACCAGCAGCTTCGGAGGAGGTGGCTGGGCCTGTCGTCGGCAGCAGTGGAGGAGGCGGGGCCCAGCAATGGAGGAGGCAGGGACCAGAGATCTAGGAGGCTGGGCCCAGTGACAGAGGAGGCGGGGCCCGCAAGCGACCGTGGAGAAGGGAAGTGTAGACTCCGGCAACTGTTCATTTAGTAGCTTGGAGAAGGGACGAGGGAGGAGAGGGGGCCAAGGGGGAGGGAAGTAGCTTGATTTGCTGTGTCTATGTGTTTGTAAAGACGCACACAGCTTGCTAGCAAACACAAGGGTGACTGCATAGCACTCTGCTGAATAATGGAGTCACTCTAAAACAGGATATCATGTGCCTTGCGTTCCCGCGTGGTCGATCACATTGCGGCCGGAGGGCGTGGCTACGGTGTCATTCACTTCAACGGACTGCCACGCCGCCCCCCACAACAAACTCAGCCGGCCACAATGCGATCCAGCGCGTTCCGGCCACAATAGGGCCAGAGCCAGGAACGCACTGAGTACGGTGTAAGCGAGGCCTCAGAGATGTAATGTTGTCTTTTGAGCACTAGATGGCGCTGTTGTGCAAGTCTAGTCCATGCTAGTTTTCTATATGCGTGCTTCTATCTGTGGTGCTCGGGAAGCTGCATTCCTGTATACATGCATGCAATGTCCTGCTAAGCAAGCAGCACTTAATTCAGCATTCCTCAAGATCTCAGAGCTTCATCTAAACACATAACCAACAGAGTGGACTATGTTATCAGTCATACTGACTTGCTTCACATGTACAAGAACTCACCCAACTGAGGAAGGGGAAGGAGGGCGAGGACGGCTCCATGAAAAGTCCAACTATACAACATACAGCAGTAGGAGCACCGCACCAATGATCAGAGATCCATGTGATGTTTTATTAGGAATCATTTCAGTCCGGGAGAGGGGGCCGGTACTACTGTGCAAGACTGAAAGGAAGGACGGAGGTCAGATAGAAGACTGAAGGGAAGGCCGGAGGTCAGATAGAAGACTGAAGGGAAGGCCGGAGGTCAGATAGAAGACTGAAGGGAAGGACGGAGGTCAGATATGAGACTGAAGGGGAGCATGGAGGTCAGATAGAAGACTGAAGGGGAGACTGGAGGTCTGATAGAAGACTGAAGGGGAGGATGGAGGTCAGATAGAAGACTGAAGGGAAGGACGGAGGTCAGATAGAAGACTGAAGGGAAGGATGGAGGTCAGATATAAGACTGCAGGGAAAAAAAGAGGTCAGATATAAGACTGAATGGAAGGTCAGGGGTAAGCTTTAAATGTATCTTTAAAGCAGTGTAAGAACCTGGATCTGGCCAGCTATCAGGCTCTTGTTGTCCCTGCGAGGGAAGGAAAAGCAGCACAAGGAGCCAATCAGTTACACTGCAGTGCTCATGTGCTAACAAGAAACACCCTGATAGGAGGAGAGAGCAGAATGACAGAGATATGAGCTCATCAGGGGGAGGATTAAAACCTGTAACTGTTACTCAACAGCAGCAGGGAAAACTCAGGTTCCCTTCCCTGCCAGACAGGGCTGTGCGGTGTGGCGGAGCTGTGTAAATCTCAGGGCTGAATGAATAGAAATATGAATCCTTTGGCAGGTAAAACATCTCCCATATGTGTATCCCACTGGTCACCTGGAGATCAGCTTCAATGTAAATACTTCAAAGGGGAACTATGGGGTAAGTATTTTTCCCCATAGTTCTCGGGTCACGGGAGGACATAAACTAGCATCCCAAAGCTCAGTATATCTAAGACCGCCGCAGCCAGGACAGATTCCTACATTACTGTCGAGATCCGCCCAGCTGCGTGAGTGACAGCTGGCTCTGCCTATCTACAGGCAGAGCCAGCTGTACCCGCCCCCTCCCAGTCCGTTCCTCCAGTCAGCGGGAGGATCGGAAACGGGGAATCCCTGCAGGGAGCCATGAGTGACAGTCACGTCTCTATGCAGGGATAGATAAGAAGTGAGCGAGCGACGGTATGCTTTCGATCACTTCCCGATCTATTGAGCTGGCGTGTCACAGTTTCATTGTCACACGTCGGCTCAGATTATGAGGATGAGTGGAAATCACTCGCCTCATAGTTCTCCTTTAAATATTTGCAAACATGAACTCAATGAAAATTGTGCATTTCCTTTTATAACCGTCTGAAGCCATCTTGGGTTCGGTTAGACGTGGAACGTACAATATTGATGCGGCAATCGTGTCTCCTGTCTGCTCTCCCCCAGATGCCGAGCCCGGAGAACGCAGCTACAGCACGGGAAATCATTTTCAGCAAAACGTTCCAGTAATTATTATTTGAGATGTGTGCTAAGTGAAGACGCGCAATCATTTCCCTTTAACTGTCTGCCAAACGCTGTTTGCTTCTGCGCAACTCTCGCCTCGTTTGACTGATTATGTGTTCATTTGAGCATATGGCCCTGCGCGGAGGGAGTGACGGGCGAGCCCCTCGAATCCGATATATTTAGCACACCGCTCTTGTCTTTGTACTGACATTGCTTTCCACATCAGCAGCTGAAGAGCTCTACGCATTCTCACACACTGGGCAAAACCATTGAGGAAGGAGGTGTTTGTATGAGCCCCCGAAATGCGTTGGCTATTTCTATACTGTTTCCTCAACCCGGACGTATCTGGACTATTAAATGGAGTGTGGCGCTTCAATTCACAATCCTGCAGTTTTGACACTATAAGCTAGGGATGCACCGATGCCGATACTAGTATCGGTGTTGGTGCCGATACCGAGTATTTGGGCAAGTACTCCTATTCGCCCAAATGCTCCGATGCCTAGCCCGATACCAGAGTTTCTGGTATCAGGAAGCCAGGCAGCGAGTCATTGCACGTCGCCTAGCTTTCTGATGGTCGGGAAGATGGCTCCATGCTCCCTTGGTGACAATCAGGAAGCCGTGGAGCATGTATTGACTCGCCGCATAGCTTCCTGATTGGTCGGGAAGCTGCCCAATTAGGAAGCCGGACGCAAGTCATTACCTTGGCCAGAAAGCCAGCTTCATGCTCCCTCGTCACCTGGGGACGAGGGAGCATGGAGTCGGCTTCCGGGCCCATCAGGAACCTGGGTGCCATGTAATGACTTGCAGCCCAGTTTCCTGATTGGTCAAGAAGCTGGACAATCAGGAAGCCAAGCAGCGAGACATGACTCGCCCACCAGCTTCCTGATTAGCCAGAAAGCCGGCTCCATGCTTCCTCATCACCTGGTGATGAGGGAGCATGGAGACGGCTTCCCTGCTAATCAGAAAGCCAGGTGGCGAGTCATTACGCGCCACCTGGCTTCCTTAATGGGACTTCCGGTATCGGTATTCGGTATCAACGAGTACCCCAAAAATATATCGGTACTCGTACTCGATACCAAAAAAACGGTATTGATGCATCCCTACTATAAACCAAGGAGACAGCGGAGATCCCCTGCAATTTAGAAGCTGCCTGTCCAGCAGTCAGATCACCGATACGGACTTGTTCACATTCTAATTGGACCGCCGCACCTATAGAACAAACCTTGCGGGTCCAGCACTTTTACTCCACTTCATTCCAGTGCATGAAGTAGAGCTTGGGACCCAACCTGACAGCAGACATTTTGGACATCATCAGTGTAGTGTATGGAAACTATGGTTTCTATGGAGCAGGGCTTGGGACCCAACAGGACAGGATGTGAGAAGGGACTTGATCCAACAAGACCTTATGACCATACAGGTTATGGTGAGGGGGGCTAAAGGAATCAAAAAGCCCTCCAACCAAATTAGTGAGGAGCACAGTAAAGCCCTACTACATAGGAGCTGTGGTTTCCATACACTGCACTGATTCGGTTGGAGAGCTATTTGATTCCTTTCTCACTATAACCTGTATGGTTATGTTGTCTTATTGGGTACTAAGCCCTACTTCATAGAAGCCATGATTACTTTAGTCCCTTCTCACCATAACCTGTATGCGTATGCTGTTTTTTGGGTCTCAAGCCCTGCTCCATAGAATCCATGATTTCTTCAGTCCCTTCTCACCATACACTGTATGGGTTTACTATATCATTGGGCCCCAAGCTCTACTCCATAGAAGCCATGATTCCTTTAGTCTCTTCCCACCTAACTTGTATCATTATACTGTCTTGTTGGGTCCCAAGCCCTACTCCATAGAAGCCATGATTCCTTTAGGTTGGGTTCACACCTGAGAGTATTTTTTATGCTAGTTTTTCTGCTCTTTTTTTTCGCGCTTTTTTCGTTCAGTGAAACGCACGTTTCAGTGGCGGTATGTTTTTTTTCCCATTTTTATAATAATTTAGTTTCACTTTTAAACTTCCCGCCGGCTCCGCCCCCCTGCTCGCAAGGGACGGAACCCGGAATACGGCAGCCACCGGAAGACACAGCGGGGATCGCGGACAAGGTAAGACCTGTACGCTGCATTCCCGAGTGTGGCTCGGGGTTACCGTTTTGTTAACCCCGAGCCACACTCGGGGATACCAATGGCAACGCGCGGCAAAACGCCCCAAAGAAGCTCCTGTACTTCTTTGGTGCGTAGGGCGTTTTGCAGCGCGTTCCTACGCGCTGTAAAACGCCCAGGTGGGAACCATGCCCATAGGCAATCATTGGTTTTCACATGTTGAGCGTTTTACAGCGTGTAGGAACACACTGTAAAACGCCCAGTTGTCAACCAGGCTAGTGCCTTCTAACCACAACCTGTATGGTTATACTGTCTTGTTGCCCCCCCATCATGGTGCACAAACTGTTGCCACCTTATAAATCCTGAATGAAAATAGTAATAATTTGCTTAAGTGTTGTGTGTCATGAAAAAAGGCTCTAAGAGCGCAAACTTGTTTTAACAATTTCCACAATTGTGTGTCTGTGTGTGTGTGTCTGTGCCTCTGATCTCCTGCAGCCACTTCCTGTCTACATGCACACCACCGATGGCTGCATGGCATTGCTCAGGGAAGGTTTCCTGAAGACGACAACAGTGGACCATGTCTGCGTAATGTGTGTTGAAATGGCCACTTGTAGTCTCCAATGGCAGCCCATGAGACAGAGTAACAACACAGGAACATAACTGCGAGACAGGGACAGAGCGTTGTCACCCTATAGCAGGAAGTGCCTGAATAAGGACCTTCATAGAAGTATCACCTGGAATTCTTTTATTGGAAGTTGCTGATTTAAAAAAAAAATACTGAAAATAGCTTTAAAAAAAATAAAACATACACTATATTACCAAAAGTATTGGGACGCCTTTACACGCACATTAACTTTAATGGCATCCCAGTCTTAGTCCGTAGGGTTCAGCATTGGGTTGGCTCCGCCCTTTGCCGCTATAACAGCTCCGCCTCTTCTGGGAAGGTGTCCACAAGGTTTAGGAGTGTGTCTATGGGAATGTTGGACCATTTGTGAGGTCAGGTACTGATGTTGGGGGAGGGGCTCGCAGTCTCTGCTCTAATTCATCCCAAAGGTGTTCTATGGGGTTGAGGTCAGGACTCTGTGCGGCCAGTCACGTTCCTCCCCCCCAAACTCCCCCATCCATGTCTTTATGGACCTTGCTTTGTGCACTGGTGCGCAGTCATGTTGGAACAGGAAGGGGCCATCCCCAAACTGTTCCCACAAAGTTGGGAGCATGAAATTGTCCAAAATGTCTTGGTATGCTGATGCCTTAAGAGTTCCCTTCACTGGAACTAAGGGGCCAAGCCCAACCCCTGAAAAACAACCCCACACCATAATTCCCCCTCCACCAAACTTTACACTTGGCACAATGCAGTCAGGCAAGTACCGTTCTCCTGGCAACCGCCAAACCCAGACACGTCCATCGGATTGCCAGACAGAGAAGCGTGATTGGTCACTCCAGAGAACACGCCTCCACTTCTCTAGAGTCCAGTGGCGGCGTGCTTTACACCGCGGCATCCCACGCTTTGCATTGCACTTGGTGATGTAAGGCTTGGATGCAGCTGCTCGGCCATGGAAACCCATTCCATGAAGCTCTCTACGCACTGTTGTTGTGCCAATCTAAAGGCCACACAATGTTTGGAGGTCTGCAGCCATTTACTCTGCAGACAGTTGGCGACTTCTGCACACTGTGCGCTTCAGCATGCGCTGACCACGCTCTGTCATGTTATGTGGCCTACCACTTCCTGGCTGAGTTGCTGTTGTTCCCACTTGCTTCCACTTTGTTATAATACCACTAACAGGTGACCGTGGAATATTTAGTAGCAAGGAAATGTCACGGAACACCTGAATCCAATGATTTGGAGGGGTGTCCCAAAACTTTTGGTAACATAGTGTATGTGAAAATTAAAGACTTACTCTACATCTACTTTAAATAAGCATAATATGTTTTTAGTTTTTTTTGTATATTCCCCCTTTGCCAGTACTGGGTCAAATGCGCCTTATAATAAATAGAACCCTGATGGGGTTTTCATCTAAAATATTTATTTAAAGAAAAACAGAAATAGAAATAAATGATGTTCAGTGCACACATAATCTCAACCCCCCATCCCCATGGTATCCATGTGTTTGAAATAACCCTGGCCAATAAAAACATATATTGTCGTCCCTTTTAATTAATAGAATACCAACATGGAGGAGCCAAAACAAATAGAGTATATGTAATGAAACGCAACTGTCCCCGCAGATACTGACCCAAGATCGAGGAATATTTGGCAGCTGTATCTGGCACATAAGCGTGTCACCATCTGCCCTGTGTCTCCAGTCACACATATATAATGACTTGTGTATGGAGGGCAGGATACAATGTATAGAATGGACATCACAGGCTGCTGTGGGCAGTATCCAGATAAATAAACATCAGACATCACATCACTTTTCAATTGTTAATCCAATTTTGGCATTTCAGGCAATAGGCATAAACATGTTTGATTGTATCTCTTGTTCATTTCTAGGCAGCACAGGGGCTTAGTGGTCAATACTTCTTCCTTGCAGCACTAGAGTCCTCAATTCAACTAGAGTTCTGTGTGGGGTCTGCATGTTTCCTCTGGGTGCTCTAGTTTTGTCCCACACTCCACAGACAAGCTGATAGCTGACACTAAACTCAGGCTTTAAAGGAGAACTATGGGGTAAGTGTTTTTCCCCATAGTTCTCCTAAGGGTCACGGGAGGACATAAACTAGCGTCCTCCCGTGACCCAAAGCTCAGTATATCGAAAGCTACAGTTCGCAGTATACTGAGATCGCCGCAGCTGGGATGGATCCCGACATTACTGTCGAGATCCACCCTAAAGCTGCGAAAAAGCTAGGGACGCTCCAGGGTACCCACAACTATGGGCAGGTGGTTACAGGGCAGCCATCAGGGGGGGTACGGCCGATACTCATGTAAGGGGCCCGGGCAGCCTGGGGAGCCTGCCCGGGTCCCTTGCATGACTATCGGCCGGCGATGAAGGGCGAGGAGGTGGAGGTCTGGCCTTAGCAGTGCAGGGCCCCAGCATTGCCGCTCCAGCGGCTTCGAGACAAGCTGGGGCCCCATCAGCGATGCTGCTCCTCTGATGTCTGACTGGCCGTAAGTGACGTCACGTTAGTGACGTGACGTCACGTTAGTGACGTGACATCACTTCTGGCCTGTCCGACTGCAGACGAGGCCATGTGTGCAGGTAAGAGGAGCTGGGAAGGAAGGAAAGGAGGGAGGGAGGGGAGGGATGCAGCCCTGACCAGCCCACCTGAGACCCCTTCAGAGCCCACCATAGAGAGTCTCAGATGGGCTGTGCAGCATCTATGGTGGGCTCTGCAGTGTCACTCTCAGGTGGGTCCTGCGTCCAGCACGTCACTAAGCCCTGCGTCCAGCTCGTCACAAAGCCCCGTGTCCAGCGGCGGGGGGGCCTGGCCTAAAGACGTGTAAGGGGCCCCAAAATTTCTGATGGCTGCCCTGGGTGGTTATATCCACAATCCTCTCTGTATGCCAAATAAATAGATCACACAACACCTCCATGGCACTTCCCACAAAATGTAGACAATGTTTATTAAAAAATATGAAAAGCACTCACATTTGAATGTAAGGAGGTTCACAATGGCAGACTGTACAGTTCAACCGTGACAGGTTTCCTTTACAAATAATGAAACCTGAGGTATCTAAATGACCTCGAGATAAGTTTAAACTGGCCGCCAGCTATGGTGAGGCTCCAGAAGTTGTAGAAAGCATCTGGAGGTGTTTCAGAATTGGACAATAATTCTCCTGTAAACCAAATTCCCAGACTGCAGTGATCATTGTGGTCAGACTCACCTCCCCTCCTCTCCTGGTAACCTCGTGAAACAATAATGTTCTGTTGTTTCTTCTGTAATGTTCTACGGACTCCTAAGGCTTTAATCTGCCGCACAGCGTGCGTTAATATCTGGACATGTAATGATCTTTCGCAATTAGAATTCAAAGTGTTACTTTGTCTCAGCACAGTTGGTCAGACATATGCAATCGTTGCTTACAATTATTCCGCCGCCGCGCTTCCATGTGCATCGGGCACAATTTACACAACACGACCGCTCGTGTCTAAACTTCGAAAGACTTTCATCCGGGCGCCACGTAAGGTCATCTTTGTTTTTAAGTTTCGTTCCTCCCTGGAGGGTTGGAAGGAACGCTCCGTGGAGAGCGTAGATAGATAAACATTTTTTATAAAGGAGACAGTTGTTTGTATAACTGCATTATAATGTGACCTTCCACCTTAGTGCTCACCGTGGGAAATTAATGGCACAATGTGTGAGCAATTACCGTATATACTCGAGTATAAGCCGTCCCGAATATAAGCCGAGGTACCTAATTTTACCACAAAAAACTGGGAAAAAGTATTGACCCGAATATAAGCCGAGGGTGGAAAATGAGGCAGCTAATGGTAGATAGATACCAATAAAATTACATGAATATTTATTTAAAAGAAAAAAAGTGACGCGACGCTCGGCGAGGTAAGTAAGAAGACACCTGACGCTGACTCGAGTATAAGCCGAGGGGGGCACTTTTCAGCCAAAAAAATGGGCTGAAAATCTCGGCTTATACTCGAGTATATACGGTAAGTCTGTCTAAAATAAGAATGGGATACAGCATGCAGAGGATTTTTGTGCTGAGGAACTGTGAGCGACTGCTCATTGTCTAGGCGTGCCCGACCTTGGGGCAGCAGGGAGTAGAGGGGCAGCAGTGGTGTGGAACTGATATCTCCCGATGCCGAGGCGGGTAGTTGTTTTCTACAGTTAGCCGTCCTTTCGGCAAGCAGAGCTAAATATACAGCAGGAAAGCCTCCGATTGTTTTGTACAAGTGATCTTGGCGACATTGTATGCAGCCTGCAGGTCTCCCATTCTCCATGGTGGGGGGTTTGGCAGGTAGGGGGGCACATTGAGGAACCTGGCCTTGGGGTAGCAGAGAGAGTAAATTTGGACCTGTGTATGGACCCTGCTACAAGCTGGATTGTCCCAAATCCAAGTTTAGTGTTCACAGCTAGGCTGTAGTCAGCCTGAGCTTTGCTTGTGTTATCTAAGATTGTTTTCTTCTGCCTGAATCTGGAGAGTGTGCTCCAGTTGATAAAGTGAGAGGATATAAAGTTTATGTTGGGCTGGCAAAGAGAATAAATATTTGGGGAGACCTTATACTGTATGACTGAAGAGGATGTAGTGGTGGAAGGTCCTTGCCTCCCAGAATTTTCCTGGAGAGGATGAAGTGGTGGAAGGCTCTCGCCTCCCAGGATATGCATGCAAAGATGTAGTGGTGGTGGGTCATTGCCTCCCAGGGATTGCCTGGAGAGGATCAAGTGGTGGAAGGTTCTTGCCTCCCAGACTTTGCCTGGGGAGGATGTAGCAGAGAGGATACAAAGTTTATGTCAGTGATGTGGGCTGGGAAAGAGAAAAAATATTTGGGGAGACCTCATATGGCTGCAGAGGATGTAGTGATGGAAGATCTTTGCCTCCCAGTATTTTCCTGGAGAGCATGAAGTGGTGGAAGGCCCTCACCTCCAACGATATGCATGCAGAGATGTAGTGGTGGTGGGGCATTGCCTCCCATGGATCGCCTGGAGAGGATGAAGTGGTAGAAGGTTCTTCCCTCCCAGACTTTGCCTGGGGAGGACATAGTGGAGGAACTTCCTTGCCTTCTAGGCGTTGTCTGGAGAGGATGTAGTGGTGGAATGTCCTTGCTGCCCAGGATTCGCCTGCATAGGATGTTGTAGTAGAAGGTCCTTGCCTCCCAGGCTTTGCCTGGATAGGATGTAGTGGTGGAAGGTCCTTGCCTCCCAGGCGTTGTCTGGAGAGGAAGTAGTAGTAGAAGGTCCTTGCCTCCCAGACTTTGGCTAGAGAGGATGTAGTGGTGGAAGGTCCTTGCCTCCCAGGCGTTGGCTAGAGAGAATGTAGTGGTGGAAGGTCTTTGCCTCCCAGACTTTGCCTGGAGAGGATGTGATGGAGAAAAGTCCTTGCCTCCCCGGATTCGCCTGCAGAGGATTTAGTAGTAGAAGGTCCTTGCCTCCCAGGCGTTGGCTAGAGAGAATGTAGTGGTGGAAGGTCTTTGCCTCCCAGACTTTGCCTGGAGAGGATGTGATGGAGAAAAGTCCTTGCCTCCCCGGATTCGCCTGCAGAGGATTTAGTAGTAGAAGGTCCTTGCCTCCCAGTCTTTGCCTGTAGAGAAAGTAGTGGTGGAGCCACTTCAACACTGAGTCACTGATCCAGAACAAAGACGTAGATCAGGATAAAAAAAGTCAGAAAGTTATAATTAGTTCCTGGTGTGTAACTGAAAGTACTGAAGGTAGAGAGACAGCATGACAGCCAGGAAACTAGCTTTTGTAGGATTGGTAATTTTGAAATGGTAGCCCCCATGTTTCTTTCAACACAAGTTTCCTTTAAGTAGATATCAACCCTTCACTGAGTGATGTTTAGTTTGCTCTGTGCCCTGCTGCTGATCTCATGAAGTTTTGTGTATTTCTTCAAGATCTGTGCAGTAATCCAGTGTGAAACTTGGAGCTTCCTGTAATAAAGACCGGTCACTGCTGTTCTCTCTCCTTGAGCAAGGAGACTGGTCTGGTTCCCACCCCACCTGTAGTATTTTTGCAAGTGTTCTATCAAAGTTTGTGACAGCGGTGGAATGTGTGACCAGTCACGTGGTTACACATTTTAACATAATCCTGCCCAGTTTTTCGGCGGTGGAATATGTGACCGACAAAAGGTGAAGAATTCCGACACTTTCTCAGCTGTTCCAGGGCAGATCGGCATCGCAGATCATATGTGCAGGAGAACCAATCTGCCCTGCAACAGCTGATCGGTCCTGAAATGTGATTTTGTGAGTGCAATCTCACATTCAACAAAGTCGGATAGAAGTGACATTTCAGGACTGATCAGCTGTTCCAGGGCAGATCGGTACTACTGCACATACGATCATCTGCGATGCCGATCTGCCCTGGAACAGCTGAGAAAGTGTTGGAATTCTTCACCTTTTGCCTGCCACATATTCCACCGCCGAAAAACTGGGCGGGATTATGTTAAAATGTGTGACCACGTGACCGGTCACACATTCCACCGCTGTCACAATCTTTGATAGAACACAGACAGCTTGTATTGGGTGGGGCCTGCTGGGTCCCTCTTTAAAGGCTATATACAGCACAGTGATGATTTTGCAAGTTCATATTTAAGTTTGCAAAGGCTTAGGTGCACACAGATTGGATTTATATTCTTTTTTCCTATTGGGAAACATATATTTTTTTTGGCGCCTGGAGTTCAGCTTTAATGCCTTTTTAATGACTGCCTAAGTGCATTATTTTTTATATATCTGCCTGGAGTTCAGTTTCAAGGTGAATATTACAATAATAACTCAACGTATGCATTCAGTGAAGATGCACCGTATAGTTCCCTCATCCTATCTCGAATCCTAAATCATTATGAAATATTTAAAATCTCTGTAGGCACCGCGAGCACGTTTTTTGGCTAAGCGAATCGTCTTCACATTATTTTTATGGGTTGCGTTCCAGGCCGACAGATTTTATTGACATTCTTTGTGTCATCGGTATCTTCAGAGCGCTTCACACTCCTCTTAATATGATTTAGAAGTAGAAGAGAATCTAAATTGTTAGATATCTTTAGGTCTGCTTCTACGGGGCCGCCAAAGAGGGATTCCGCTGCCCGGAGAGGCGACCGACAGCTTCGTCCTTTGCCGGAATCCCTAAATTTTATATTACTTTTACAATTACTGTTTCTTATTTGGGATAACAGAACAAACGGCTTCCATTCCTCAGCTCGTGTGAAATGTGATAACTGGAAGGAAAATATGGCTCAACTTATGGGAACATTTGTCAGAGCAGATATCTCATCAGAAACATAGCCAAAACCCCCATCTATAGCATGAACAAATTAACGCGGATCTGCAATTAAGACGCCAGTTAAATAATGATGTGATAGGACTGATTTGTAGTCATGGTACCACGTCCCCAATTATAGCCTCCTATAAACATACCATTTACCACGCAGAACTTGAGATAAAAACTAATGATCAGTAGTAGAATATTACCAATTACTGTACTAATAATCAGTAGTAGAATATTACTAATTACTGTACCAATAATCAGTAGTAGAATATTACCAATCAATGTACCAATAATCAGTAGTAGAATATTACCAATCAATGTACCAATAATCACTAGTAGAGTAGTATCAATTACTGTACCAGTAACCAATAGTAGATTATTACCAATCAATGTACAATTATCAGTAGAAAATTATTACCAATCAATGTACCAATAACCAGCAGTAGAGTATTACCAATCAATGTACCAGTAACCAGCAGTAGAGTATTACCAATCAATGTACCAGTAACCAGCAGTAGAGTATTAGCAATTAATGTACCAATAATCAGTAGTAGAGTATTACCAATCAATGTACCAATAATCACTAGTAAATATGATCAATTATTTTACCAATAGTCAGTAGTAGAGTATTACCAATCAATGTACCAATAAGCAGCCGTAGAGTATTACCAATCAATGTACCACTAATCAGTAGTAGATTATTACCAATTACTGTACCAATAATCAGTAGCTGCATATTACCAATCAATGTACAATTATCAGTAGAAGATGATTACCAATCAATGTACCAATAATCAGTAGAAAGGTATTACCAATTACTGTACCAATAGTCAGCAGTAGAGTATTATCAATGTACCAATAATCACTAGTAAATATTATCAATTACTCTACCAATAACCAGCAGCAGAGTATTACCAATCAATGCACAATAACCAGCAGTAGATTATTACCAATCAATGTACCAAAAACCAGCAGTAGAGTATTACCAATCAATGTACCAATATTCACTAGAAATATTATCAATTACTCTACCAATAATCAGTAGTAGATTATTACCAATCAATGTATGAGTAACCGGTAGAGGAATATTACTAATTTCTCTATCAATAACCACAAATACATTAGCCAACAGAAAAAAGTACGAATCTACAGACTTTTATTTCCGATCCCATAAAAATGTAACAACAACACCAGATTGTCCGCTACCACATCGTTTATCTTTGCACATGTGTGCCTCTAACTACAATGTCCTCCAATGGTCTCCAGCGCCTCCTAATCCGCTTATACAGGTGAAACTCGAATAATTAGAATATCGTGCAAAAGTAATGGCAGTAAGTGCTGCAAAAGGGGCCCAAACCAAGTACTGAGTACATATGCATGCTTGTACTTTTCAGAGGTCCGATATTGTTCTATGTACAATCCTTGTTTTATTGATTGCATGTAATATTCTACTTTTCTGAGGTTGTGGATTTGGGGTTCTTGGGGTTTTCATGAGCTGTAAGCCATAATCATCACAATGATGACAAATCACGGCTTGAATTATCTTGCTTTGCATGTAATGAGTCTCTCTCATATATTAGTTTCACCGCATAAGTTGCATTAGTGAAATAAATGAACTTTGCACGATATTCTAATTATTCGAGTTTCACCTGTATAGATTGTATCTGTTTATTAAATATGCAATTAACACGTCAGCATTACCTAACAAACGTGTCGGCTTACAGTGTATGAATTGTGAAGTTATGCCTAGAGTTGGTTGTAGACATTAAAGTGACACTAAACTCCGGAGTTAAATCTTAAAAATCCATCCAAGTCCCTGAACTCTGACCAACAATGTATCTTATTTGTGTATCACTCGGCTGTAGATCCTCCAATCATCTCTGACACTGTCCTTCCTTCTGGAGGGGGCTACGTCTGTTCCCCATGGTCCCTGTGTGTGTTGTAAAGTAGTCACCGCTCCAAGATCGCTCCCGGGATGGACTACAATCTCATGTTTAGTTTACTAATTTGTATTGAGATTGTAGTCCATCCCGGGAGCGGTGGCAACCCAACAAGTTTGTCTCAGTGTCTAGTCAGACAGCACAGTGACTCCGAGGTCAGCCTGCTTTGCTGCCTTGCAGTGTTGGGGTTCTGCGTTCTTCCAGGTCCCTCTGAACATGGAGTCTGTACACTGTCCTTGTCTATATAAAGGTGTCCTCAAGGTATTCTGATTTCATCCCATAGTCCCGGTAATTTTTACCTAAACTGACAATATACTGTATATGGGTGAACCTGTGACTGTAATAGGACATTCAAAAGTCAGCTCCTCTGCAGAAGAGACTGATGTTATAGGCTCGGTGTTCTCTGTACAGCACTGCGGTATATGTCAGAGCTATATAAATGTATAATAATAGTGTGTGACTGTGGGGGGG
>NW_017307803.1:142689-143798 GCF_000935625.1 Nanorana parkeri
TCTCTCTCTCTCTCTATATATATATATATATATATATATTCACACACACACACACACACACTGTATATATACTGTATGTACATAATGTATTTACACTTGCAGAAAAGAAAGGCTTGCTGCTAGCACATGACTATGAATTGTCTTCTCATTGATCGAATCACTAGACCTTTGACAAGGTAAGTCATCCGCCAAGAATGAAGACATATTGTATGCCGAAGCAGCCGTAATTAATGTCTGATTACAGTTTATTGATTGGGACACATTTGTCTTTATTAAATAAAAACTCATCTGCCTGATCAGAAATTTTACCCGCCGCCCCCTCACTTACCACAACAGCGACTCGGTGCATCTGCAAACATAACGGGCTTTCATCCAAGAGTTCCCCTGTTACATTTTCAGACTTTTATGGAGTTACTTGATG
Source organism: Nanorana parkeri (assembly GCF_000935625.1). Taxonomy (NCBI): domain Eukaryota; kingdom Metazoa; phylum Chordata; class Amphibia; order Anura; family Dicroglossidae; genus Nanorana; species Nanorana parkeri. The sequence goes on from NW_017307803.1 coordinate 143,111, forward strand.
CCAACCGTGCAATAAACATTTTAGGTCTAGACCTGAGGAGGGTGAGGTGTGTTCATGCCGAACAGAGCGGCTTTGAGGAACCAGTGGATCCATAAAACTAGACTGGAGTCATAGGGCTGCGGAGGCTACAGGTGACCCTGGGGCCCAATATAAAAGCTCCTCTCCCCATATTATACTATGGACAGAACAAAGCAACTTTGTTCTTCACGTACCTCTTTTCCACCATATTACTTTATGGTACAATTGCCGCCTTCCCATTTTGAGGGGCCTGTCCCTGGCATAGAAATGTCCCCGGCAATGTCTCTGGTGGTGCAGTCCCCTGCTATCTTGCACTGCCATGTATCCATGTTATGGATGGCACCAATAAGAATAGCATGTGCCACCCCAATATGGTGCTGCTGACCCCAGTTGCGCATGTACAGCAATTGTCTCTTGGTCTGGCTTTCCTACGCACTGAGCAGCCATATTGGAGATGGTACCACATGTTCACGCACTCTACCCCAACATAGTACCACAGCTGCAGGCCTGCAGCCCTTCCACGCTAAACAAACATGAAACAAGGTTTCCAATGAATGTGAGAAATGACCAGGAAAGCAAGAGGGGTGGAGACAAACCTATAAAAGACATTAAGGCCGGGCAGCAGGTAGGGCCAGATTTACTCTCAATGCTGCCTCAAGGCCAGGTCCCT
>NW_017307803.1:143991-186491 GCF_000935625.1 Nanorana parkeri
ATGGAGAATGGCAGACCTGCAGGCTGCATACAATGTTGCCGAGATCACTTGTACACAAAAACAAGCGGTGGCTTCCCCGCTGTACATTTATCTCTGCTTGACAACAGCAGGGCTAAATGTAGAAACAACTACCCGCCCGGGCATCGGGAGATAGGAATTCCACATCCCTGCTGCCCCTCTACACCCTGCTGCCCAGAGGCCAGGCCTTGTGGGAAATCTGACCCTGGCAGCAGGCACCATTTTGATTCAGCCTCCTGATGGTGAGGATCTCGCCATGGCCCGGTGGCCAAAAATTGTAATGTAATGGTCAGTAGGGTGTCTCCAGTTTTCTTAATTTGGAAAATCTGATAACCTTCTTTTATGGACAAACCAAAGGAGATGTTTTCTTTCTTTTACATGTTTTTAATTGTTTGTATGATGTTTGTCATTAAACGGGGACTGTAACATGTTCAGTAACATTTTGCCTTTCTGAGTTCTATATAACCAGGCGAGTATTCGGTAAGGCTTTTCACTTTGTTGTTGGTCTGGATTGCATTATCGTGTTGTATGATTCTGTGCTATGGAACCTTCTCCATGAACCAAAGAGAGCGGGTGGAGATCTGAACCTGGGAAAACTCTGACTTGCTTTTTAAAAGGCTCAGAAAATAAGGGTACTACCGCGTTTCCCCAAAAATAAGACAGTGTCTTATTTATTTTTTTTCACGAATTTCGGGGGATGGCTTACCTGGCTGCAGCTGTCCGCTCTGCCGTCCAGGGAGCCACAAATAGGTGGGCGGGCATGCGTGCGGGCGGGGGGGGCGTGTCTGGCAGGGGGGCGGGGGGGAGCAAGATAGCGTTAGGTCTTATTTTCGGGGTAGGTCTTACTTTCGGGGAAACACGGTATATGGTGAATACAGTCTACTTCACAAGATGAGTGGGTCGTGGGTAGTTGCAGACCCTCGGTGATATCACCAGCAGTTGTTGTGGGATCCCCTGTACTATGGAGTCTAAGAAGATCCCGGTCCCAGCAGGAAGTTGGTATATTCATTTTCAGTACCAGGAGTTCAGCGCAGGTTACTTTAAGCTTAGAAACTTAATCCTCATGTCCCATCGCACTCCTGACCGGAAGAAAGCCCACATATAACCGGGCGGGTGCGGGGGTGACAACGGATGCCTCCGCAAATTATAGATAGATAAATGTAGTCACTCACACTCCAAAAGTAGTAAAGTCAATAATGTTTATTGACCATGATGATGCACATCTCCTAAGCAAGTCTACGGCACCTGGTTTTCCCAGGCGGTCTCCCATCCAGGTACTAACCAGGCCCCACCCTGCTTAGCCTCCGAGATCAGACCAGATTGTGCGCTTTCAGGGTGATATGGCCGTAGACCGAGAAAAAGCTTAGGAGATTTGCATCATCATGGTCAAGAAACATTATTGACTTTACTACTTTTGGAGTGCGAGTGACTACATTTATCTATCTATACTTTAGGCTTAGGTCTATCAGCACAGAAAATAATGACTATAATAATAATATCCAGGAAATCCTCCTAAACCCAACCCCCACCTCTCCTGAGATAAAATTCTAACCTTAAACCTTCCATAACAGTCGCAAAAGCCCTTGTTTGCAAACTCAAACAGTCCAACTCCAGGAGCTCCTTCACCAAAGATGCCATGGCCTGTATAGAGTATATAAAAGGATGAGAGTGTCACAGGTCTAGATCAAGGCCAGTAAAAGGTTTATGTTTTCATTAACAAGAGGTCAGATGTTATATCTAATGCGTTTCAGGGGCCCACAGATCCTTCTTCATCGGAGCGTTATGTTGGTAACTATAGATGTTTGTTTATTATTCTGAACTAGACTTGTGCGCCGTCAAAAAATTTGTTCTGTTTCGTTTCGTTCCGTTTCGGAATATCCGTTATTTCGTATTTCGGAATTCGTATCCGAAACTCAATTCCGATTCGTACGAAATATGAATTTTCGTTAGTTTCGGCACATTTTCGTAACTTTACGAACATTCGTTATGATGAAGTTAAAAAGCAAAAATACCTTTGTTAATATTGGAGTCGTGTGGTAGTTGTTTTTTTATCCGAAATACGAATTCCGTTAACGGATTCTGGATCCGAATTTCGTATTTCGGATAAAAAAAAAACTACCATCAACTCCAATATAAATGTACTTTGCTTTTTAATTTCAATATAACGAATGTTCGTAACGGAACGAAAATACGTCAACGGAATTTCGTATTTCCTGCCTGTATTGTAATGCAACCCACAGCAGCAGCGGATCCGTATTTCGGATTTTAAAAAAAATCTTGTCATGTTGTTCAACCTCATTAACAGGGGTAATATTAGTTCCTGTTTCAAAGAAATTCGGATCCAAAATTCATTAACCGAAATGTCGTATTTCGGATATAATTCGGAAACTGCAATTCGGATTTCGGATGCTTCCGAATTTACAAATTTCAGGAAAATTTGTACGAATTTCGATTCGTAACGAAACGAATCGCACATGTCTATTCTGAACTGGAAAGGATATTGCAGAACACGGAAATGATAATAACAGTAGTTTGGGTTGCCTGACTGATTGGCAATCTTTGTATTCTTTAGTAACCTGTCCAAATTTTTATTATCTACAAACATCTGATGAAGAGGGGTTTGGGAGCCTTGAAATGCGTTGGCTATACCATCTGACTTATGAAAAACAAACTTTGAGTGGACATGATATTGATATGCTCTTCAGACTGCTCTGGGAATCCCTACGAACTCCCTGGTGGACAGAAAACAGCCTCCAAAAGCTGCATTTGTAGCAGGATTACACTTACCTTTGGGCCCAGCCACCAACCAACACATCTTATAAGCATGGCACATGCAGGTTGATAAAAGGCAGACTTCCAAAGGCTGGATTTGTAGCCGGATTAGACTTATCTTTGGGTCCAGTGCCCTATCTACATGTCTCTTTAGCATGTCATGTACAGGTTGACTGAAACCAGCCTCCATAAGCTGAATTTGCAGAGGATTAGACTTACCTTTGGTCTCAGCCACCAACCAACATGTCTCTTAAGCGTGGTATGCACAGGGTGACAGAAAGCATACTCCCAAAGGCTGGATTTGCAGAGGATTAGACTTCCCTTTGGACAGCACCCTACCAACACATCTCTTAAGCAGAGTATGTATAGAGAAAGACAGTAGGGACAACAAAAAAAGTCTGCAGCAATCACTAAATTAGTTAAATAACATGTCACCTTTATGACAAGAAATATCATAGAAACGACATGTTTTTAGTGTAGCACTCACCCCCTAAGGAGCCTCTGGAATAACCAGGTCATCACTAGTCTGAATAGGGGATATGGTCTTCAGCTGCCCCATTAGCATTTAACCGCCCTCTTCTAGTACCCACTCCAGTAATGCAATGCTGAATAACTTTTATTAAACATCTTCACACTGAAGAGAGAGGGTATAGGGGTCCTAGACATCCAGGGTGTAACATACATAGATGTCAGACTCACCAGTCCTTGTTAGCATCTCAGTGTAGATCCATTTGTGGTACAGCGAGTAGTAATTGGAGTAACGGATATGCGGGAGATGAGCACAGATCCTCAGCAGGAGACCAGCCATGCTCCAGAGGTGTCTATGTTCCAGGCACCTCCAGCCGACATCAGCTTCCCTGGTTCTCCTCCTCCAACACAGGCCTCTTCCATACATGAGGTCCAGTGAAACTCTTTCCACACTCCAGCCTCTGCCGACCCCCAGGCCTCAGACCTAGCCTGGGGTGCAGGCTGGACAGCACCCATCCCTAATTAATGGCTGATCCCGACTAGTCTGTGCACATGGTACTTCCCTCCAGTATATGTATCCTATCCCAGCATGCACCACTGGTTGAGAGAAACCCAGTGATTGGCTGCTGCACTGTACATACACTTACAGTGCCTCTTATTGGCTGTCCCACAATGTAGCAGAGTCACACTCCGCCCAGGGGGGGTTACAGTCAAGCAAGACACCTGGAATTAACCAGATAAATGCCAATTATAATCCAGCCAGGCTGACTACAGCCCTGGAAATCACTAAATGTCTAGTAGCCACATCACTGAAGGTGATGGGGCCTACACTAGTATGCTTAGATATATTTATTTATTTATATGCTTAGATATATTTAGGAGTGCCTATAGCAAAAAAAATAGTACCCCCCTTCCCCCCCGGTTGGGAAAATATACTACCCAGAGTATCAGTCCCGGGTCTGTGCACACATTTCTCTTATTAGATAAAATATAAGTTAAATGATATACATAGATAACAAAGTAATATATTAGTATTCACCTAGAAGTGTTGATGTGCTACCTGCTGATACATAATAACACAAAACTATATCAAGTATGTTCTACAAAACAAAACCTTCAATTTAATTTAAAAAAAAAATGTGATTTGTCGGTTGATCATAACACAGGCAGAAGGTCGAAGCTGGCAACAGAGAGATGAACAGCAGTGTGGAGAGATCAGGCCAAGTCCCTGAATAGTTTCAGAGATAGGAAGCCGAACGGGAAACCAAAATGCCGACACGACCAGCAGTAACATTTGCACTGACGCGGGATATTCAGCTGAATTTTCTCTCACCTCCCGGTGACATCAGAAGCACAATTATAGCAGGGGATGCATCCGCTGTCCTACTTTCTCAAGCGGGCTCCGTAGGCCCATGTCTGGGAATAGCACAACCGGCGCCAGACGCTGGCATGGGAGGAACAACGATCTCCAACGAGAGCCGCTAGTTCTGTAAGGTAAGGTGTGCACCTGACATCGCTTAAAGGAGAACTATGAGGGGGGGGGTGCTTTTCACTCACCTCATAGTTCTAGCCGACCTGTGACAATGAGACTGTCACAGGTCGGCTCAGTAGATCGGGAGGTGAGTGAACACATACTGGCGTTCGCTCACCTCTCCATCCTGCAACGGCTCTCTGCCGTGACAGAGGAGGGGCTGGATTCCCCCCTCCCTGTTTTTATACCTAAGTTTTCCAAAATCTTACAGCTGGTCACATGATTCTGTAGGGTCCTCTTCATCCTCACCTCTATGCCTGGGTGGGTGGATCTTACTGATGTGTTGACACTTCCTCCACTCTTTGCACCACTACACTGTCAATGAAGGGGACCGTGGTGACACCCCATGATGCCCTGCCTTGGCAGAATGAGCTCAGTCTTCAAGGCTGAGTGACGCGGGGCCTCGGTCAACCCAGAAGACAATGGACATCTTGTAGCCAAGAGTAGACATGTGTCTTTTGGATTCGGAAGAGCCGGCAAATCAACAAAAACCAGTGGGTACGGCGGTTCGTCCGGATCCGAAATAACAAATTTAATATATGCCCCAATAGACGAAAACTATATTCGGGCAAACATGAATTCGTTTTCAGAACACGCCGGCGGCCATTGTGTGCATTTCCATTGCCATCTTGGAGGCGGAGCGTATGACGTCACATGACGGAGACATCACCGCACTGAACGAGCGGTGGCCAAATCGGCCACCGGCGTGTTTTGCGCATTCTCGCTGCTATTTTGGAGTAGATCTTGGTATACACCAAGATGGCGGCACTCAAACATGCCGTCGCAGGCCATCTTGGTGTATACCAAGATCTACTCCAAAAGAACGTGCCGGCGGCCGATATGGCCACCGCTCGTTCTGCGGTTTCAGTGTGCGGTTTCGGATTTGGAGACTCGTTGCCTCCGAATCATAAAAATGTGTTTCCTTTGACGAAACGAATGAAAACATTTTTCAATTTCATTTTTTTTTTCGTCTGGAAACAATTTTTTGTTGTTGTGCACATGTCTAGCTAAGAGGGGACAGCTCTGGATTATTGATTAGTATTCTAAGCAGAGGTCTTTTCTTTGCTTTGTTTTACCAGCACCTGGGGGACCTCTTACTCCTTTCAAGCCAGGGAGAGCCGGCCCTTTGAAGGTTCATATTGCCTGAGGCATTACATGGGCTTCACAGTCATGTGCTTACTGTGATTAGTTGATTGGGAACCCCACCAGCTCCCGATTGTAAGCTGTCAGCATGGTCACTGTTCCGGGGTGCTCTCAGGGGATGCCGACTGTTTGCATATATATGCATTAAAGCCGACCTTTACCCAGATCTTTAAAAAAAGCAACAAGCTCACCTTTAGAAATGTTTATTAATGACAATCTACAAACAGATACTTCTAGATCTTTGCCGGCTTTGTATTCTTGGCACCTTTTTCCCTTTTCTTCCCAGTCTTCTGACAGCGGCCATTTTTACTAAGGGCAGATTACTAGTTCTCCTATTACTTCCTGGATTTCTGGCACGTGACTAGACATGTGACTAGGACATATGACCATACACATCGTCTCGGGGGAGGAAAATGCCTTTCCCTGAGATCTCGTGAGATTACAGATGAGATCTCCCAGCAATGCTCTGCTGATGACAAGGCAATCCCAGTGTGCATTGCTTTGCCAAACTGAACTCATTTTGCCCTTTCAAAGCAGGAAGTGAACGCTCTGCAAGTTTAAGGCCCCATTCACACGTAGCGATTTATCGTGCAATTTCCGCCGCTATATCGCGCATTTTTGCCGCGCGATATCGCGAGAAGTCGCCGGCTAATGATATTCAATGGAGCTGTCTTATCTCCATGTCGCGCTTCGCTCGTCGCGGTCGCAAGTCGCTTCTACAGGACCCTTTTTTCGGCGGATTTTGCTTTTTTCTAATGGAGCCCGACGGAGAAGGTCGCGCTACCGTCGCTGGATCGTCCTGGAACGTCGCCCCGAAATTTGCGCTATCCCGGCCGCTGCAAAAGGTATGTCGCTACGTGTGAATGGGGCCTAAGTCTTTCACAATCACCTGACATGTCTATGTTATTATTAGACATGTGCAATTCATTTAGAAATTCGGACGAAATTTCGGCAATTCGGATTTTCGAAAAACGAATGCAAACGAATCCGAATTTCCGTTTCCAAAATTCGTTAGCAGTAGTCTAGAAGAAATTTAATTTGTTGGATGAAATTTCGTTGCAGCAAAATGACATGTGAGGAAAAAAATATGCTTTTTTCCCTCGAATGTCACTTTGCTGCAACGAACGAACGACCGCACGAAACAAAAATAGACTACCGCTAACGTATTTTGTCCGAATCCCGAAATGAACTGATTTTCGGACCCGAAAAACGAAATAACGCAAATTCCGAATCAAAACAAAACACATTTTTTGCTGGTGCACATGTCTTTTTATTATCAAATTCATCATACATAGAGAGATGCATTGGAAGAGTTTGATTTTGAGTGTAGAGGTCTGCTTTAAAGCCCACCATTGTGCTGCCCCATATATGTGTATAGCCAATGTGCAGGGGGTAAAAAAAAATGTAGCCCAGAGTTGGGCTATATTTTTACATTTAAAGGAGAACTATGGGGTTAGGGCTTTTCCCCATAGTTCTCCTAAGGGTAACGGGAGGACACAAACTACACCCAAAGCTACAGCTCGTGGTATACTGAGACGCCGCAGCCGGGTGACGGATCCCGACATCACTGTTGAGATCCACCCAGCTGCATGATTGACAGCTGGCTCTGCCTATCTAGAGGCAGAGCCATCTGTGCCCGCCCCCTCCCTCGTCCGTTCCGCCGGTCAGCGCTGGAGGATCGGACAGGGGAGGGGGGAGGAACTCTGCGGCGAGCCATGAGTGACAGTCACGGCTCTCTGCAGGCATAGATCGAGAAGTGAGCAAGCGACGGTATGTGTCCGCTCACTTCCCGATCTATTGAGCCCACCTGTGACAGTTTCATTGTCACAGGTCGGCCAAAACTATGAGGTGAGTGATTTTCACTCACCTCAGAGTTCTTCTTTAAGAAAAAAACAAAATAAACTTTGTAAAATAAACCAATTCTAATTCCCCTCTAAAGTGACCCCGTTGAAAGGCTAATATAAATCCGAACATGACCGACTTCCCATCAGTAAATCCCCGAGCCTCTGCCTTATAATATAGTTGTCACAGGAGCGTCAAGCCTTTCGGCTGTCAGAGCGGCGTAACCTATTAGAGCACGCCGACATTTCCATGCAAAGCATGTCTCTGGAAAGAAAATGAGAGTAAACATGTTTTGAGTCTGGAAACTTGCTCTTCCAACGTTTGATAAAATGAATTTTAATTTGCCAGATTCACCTTGCGAGTTTTCTTTACAGATAGGGAATCTGCATGGCTCTGCATCTCCGTGGCAACCGGTAATTGCGTTTTCTGTTATCAAAGTCAGCGGTGGCCGAAGTTATGCCTGCTTCAAGAACAATGGGCACTGCGGGCTGGCTGTGTCTGTGGGCCTGCATCTCTTTTGGTGGTGGATGTCTCCTTTCTGAAACCCGTGACACGTACACCAATCAGAACAGATCCAACCGCTTCTTTATTGGTGGGGAGGACCAAAGGCAGCGGCATGCAAAAGTCCAAATTTCAGGGGGTTAACCTGTTGTAAAAAAATGTAGTAGGGACTTAGGTGCGGTGGCCTCCTTCACAATGGATGCATCATGGGATGTGGGGTTGGCTTGTCTGATTAAAGTAATGATTAAAGGAGAACTATGAGGCGAGACTGTCACATGTCGGCTCAGTAGATCGGGAGGTGAGCGAGCACATACCGGCGTTCGCTCACCTCTCAATCCTGTCACGGCTCTCTTCCAGAGGGGCTGGATTCCCCTCTCCCCGCTCCGATCTGCCAGCGCTGACTGGCGGAACGGACGGAGAAGGGGGCGGGTACAGCTGGCTCTGCCTCTAGATAGGCAGAGCCAGCTGTCACTCACGCAGCTGGGCGGATCCCATCACCTAAGTCGGGATCAGCTCCGGCTGCGGCGTCTCAGTATATAGGGAGCTACAGCTCGCGGTATACTGAGCTTAGGGTAACGGGAGGACGCTAGTTTGTGTCCTCCCGTTACCCTAAGGAGAACTATGGGGAAAAACACTGACCCCATAGTTCTCCTTTAAGGAGAAGTTATAGTAAAGAAATACAGAGACAGCCTCTAGACATGTGCGATTCGTTTGGTTCCGAATCAAAATTCGGACAAATTTTCCGAAATTCGGACATTTGGACACATCCGTATTTCCGAAGCCCAATGCATCCGAATGCCTCCGAATCCGAATGTCCATTTCCAAATTTCAGATCCAATCCGAATGTCCTTCAAAAACTAACAAAATAATTTACGAATATTCGTTACGACTACCACAGAAAACCATATACAGATATTAATACTAAAGCTGAATCTCCCAGACCCGAATGGCCTTCAGGATCCGAATTTCAGAATACCGTTCGGGAGCTCCATAAAGCAATACGGGTCTGGGAGCCATATTAAAGCTGAGGCTTCCGGACCCCAATGGCATTCGAGAGCTCTCGAATGCATTTCGGAAATTCGGACTCCATTCGCGTCTTGAAGCCTCAGTTTGAGTATTATGTATATATAAGTAGTGTTTCTATAATACAAATGAACATTCGTAACGACAACATTGTGACCCATATAGACATAAAACCTGAGGCTCCCAGACCCGAATGGCATTCGGGAGCTGCCGATTGCAATTCGAAGATTCGGATTCAGACCCATTGAGATGCTTTTAACCGAAAAACACATCTGATTGGCCAGAAAAGTCACATGTCAGATTCAATTTTGCTTTTGAATGAAATTCGGACGGGATCCGAAATTCGTAAACGGAAGTTTGGATTTGGACGCATTTGGTTATTTATTTATTCATTTTTTATTAAATATTTTTATTTTCTACATTACTTTTAAGGGCTTTGGGGAAATATTAGGGGTCTGAACAGACTCCTGATATTTCCCTATTAAAATAGAAAAAGAGATTGAGAACACAGAGTCCTCAGAGACACACAGAGTCCTCAATCTCTTATTCTGTATCCCCTGTTATCAATGAACAGAAATCCTCTATGCTGAGTGTTCCTGATCATTGATAACATGAGGACAGAGTGTGTTTACTATAACCACAATCATGAATGGACAGGAGGAGATGTAGATCACTTCCCATTCATTCATAACTGAGGATATAGTAGCCATACTCTGTCCTCAATTATGTACAAACACTGAGCGATCACTGATCACCGCCTGCTTGTACTCGCTCTCCTCTATGACAGCTGTCACAGGAGGCTGAGCGAGAGGTGCAGGGAGGAGAGCTCAGCCTTTCCGTGACAGCACGGCCTGTCTCCGCCCACACACCGCTCTGCCGGATTGTGACGGGAGGCTGAGCGGTGTGGGAGGAGAGACGCCAGCCGCTCACAGGGCTCTGCTCCTGCAGCGCTCGGCCGCCTGTGACAGTTTCTCTCCTCCCCGATGGGACACAGAGCAGCGCCCAGCGTGGAGGAGAGAAAGAATGGGATTTGCCGATGTATCGGCAGGAAAATGGCACTTTCGGCATTATGCCAATAGTGTAATTTTCGGTCGATATGTTTCGGCGGCGGATATATCGGTGCAACCCTTAGTTGTAATACTACTCTATGAAATGGGTCAATTTGTGGTGAACTTTTTTTTTATGCTACACTCTAAAAACTGACATAGAATAAAGAAAAACAAAAGATTACATAAAAACGGTGAAAAAAAAATTCAAAAGTGTTCAAAATATGAATGTGATCCGGTAACGTTGGTCCATATCCCGGGATTCATGCGATGTGTGCATTTTATCACAGGTCCACTTTAATCATTAGGCCCCATATTATAGAGAATGATTACATCCATTTGTTGTAACCGGCCCCATGTCTGCCGCTTGCACGGCTCTGCCGTCGTGTCTCCACCACCGCGACCTCTGTTACAAAGCATGCCCAACATAACATGCCCTTTGTAATTACGTTCTAGGCGCTCCCTTCGCTTCCTTTCCCGGCGTCCTCCATTATTGCAGTCTGCCCGTGTTCCAGTCAGTTCATATATTCATGCTTTACATGAAGGTTGAGCGCGGCCCCAGCTGTAGCCTTATGTAAAACATCATCTTTGTCTTTCTGCGGCAGTCAAGCTGCTTTCTGCCAGTTGTTTGTCTCCGCTGCCGGTTTAGACGGAATTGTGTTTGTTTGTCTTTTGATGCTCATTGCTTTGTGTTGGCCATCGACAGCCTCAGCCTGACTCAGGACCCCTTCAAACAATGAACGTCGGAAGAAAAGGCCGATTTATAATTCACTCAATGGATCCGATTGCAGAGGCGGGTCTCTTATCCATCAAATTTGGACTGCACCGAGGAGAATCAATCTGTTCTGCATGACTAAGGTAGCTCAGAGGTCCCTTCTCCGGTACCCACACCACTTTAAACCTCCGTCCCATGTTACCAATCAATACGCCACACAACCGCGGGTGTTTAAATGGCCACAGCAGCCTTTTATTATAAATAACATTATAAATAACAACAACAAACCCATAACCATACTGTACCAACTTGTTTGGTTTCAAGGTCCTTGAAGGCAATCGGACTCCAAACAGACCAGTATCTGCGGGCACCTTACTTGTAACTGAATGCCCCCAGCCGCCATACACCGCCTCGGGGACGTAACTAAATTGCCCGTAGACCCACGTTGGTCCCTATTAACCGGTCATACCCATATGACCGTACGTACGACTACCGAAGGACACCCACACCACGGATGGGTCCCCCGTCAAGATATGCAACCACTGACAACTGCCTCCAAGGATCCAAACCGCCAAACGATAGCTGTGACAAACACACCAAGACACAAACCACCTCTCATGGCGGGTGGGTGGGAAGTTCTTCTTCTTTTGCCGGACTCCCATCTAACTTTCGGACTCCTCCTCCCTGACTACCTTCCTGAAGCCCCTCCTGGACGACCCCTTCATCCAATCCCGTAAATGACACTTCTGTAACCTTTTCATTTTCCCTCTTTAACCCTTTCCTATCCTTGTTCCCATTCACAGCCTTGTCATGCAGGCCTTCTGCTCCTTCCTCTGCTATCCATAGCTCCAGGCCTTACTGTCTTGTCTTTTATTTACACATTTCTTCATTTAGAAAATAATCTATACAAATGTGATCAGCATAATAAAAATTTACATAATTATCTAGGCAGGGACTTTTACAAAGCCCATGCCTTGTAAAAGACCCTGCCTATCTGTGCACAGCGCCCCTAATAAACACAGTTTCCTCAGGGGCAGTGGTTCTCAACCTGTGTAACCTCAGGTCCCACCGTTGTCCTTGGTCACTAAGTCGTGATCCAACTCGCACTGCAATGGAACGTACAGCATTGCGGTACCGCGCGTTCCGGTGCCGGCAATGGAACTGTGAGTGGGAGGTGCAATTGGGGTGCCATTGAAATGGATGGCAATGCAACACATCTCCCACACCAGCATGCGCGGTAGGTGCGATTGCGCGGTACAGTGCGTTAATCGCACGGCTCTGTACTTGTGTACTTAACGGACCCTTAAAAACATTGTCAGACGCACACAACCGCAGACACAATCTCACACACTCACAGATATTCTCGCACACACATATATACCCTCCCTCGGAGCCATAGCCCCAGCCCACCTCACCCCACCTCAAGCTGACACTCTGCACCGGGCAGCATGTTTTGAATGGCTGCTTGGCATGAGAACTGACAGTGCTGCACTAGGGGGAAGCTGACCTAGGAATGTGGAAGGCGTGTGGTGACCCACTGCAAATGGGTAAAGCAAAACAAACGACAAACGCACTCAACAATTTGTTACCAGTTATACAGTAAGGTGCACACGAAATGGGCTTTGAACAGTAGAACAGTAGAAAGGCATCATGGCACACTCACATGAGTGTGCCATGAGTGTGCCATGATGCCTTTCTACTGTTCCACTGCAAATGGGGTCGCGACCCACTTTTGGGTCATAACCCACCAGTTGCGAACCAAGTCTCAGGGGTGCATATTACCGTGGTAATAGAGAAGCAAGATGCCACCAGCACACTGGAGAGATGGGTCAAACAAACATCTTTTATTGCCACATATTGTCACAGAGATAGCAAAATTTTAGGGCTGTGCTGTGTCCCCTTCATAAGACACAGTATGACATACTCATAATACTGAGCCTGATGAAGGGTACCCTGTACATCCCCCGAAAAGGTTGCTACCACTGTGACAGTATGTGTCACATTCACATTTGTTTGACTCATCTCTCTGGTGTGCTGGTGACATCTTGCTTCTCTATTGATCTCAGCGACACCATCCACAGTCATTTCAGCACCCGCCTTCAAGGGGTTTCCGGTAAGGAGTGCGGTAGGATACTCTTTGGATTTCAATATTGCACTGCCTAGCCTTACTATTTGCCTGTGTGATGGCTCCAGCTGTGAGCCTGATGAAGGGGACCCTGCGTGGCCCGAAAGCGCCAGTTTCGGTGACATGATGTTCCAATAAACAAACTCTTTGGACTGCAATACTGTTGGTGTGCTGGTGACATCTATTCATCTTTATACTGGCTCCAGCTGTGCGCCGCCTGTCCTAACCTTTGCCTACAATATATGTGCTCTGCCTTCGTTATGATTCTGCCTAAGTTCTGTCATGCTGAGTTTGTGCTTTACATGGCACGCACTCTTCTTTTTGATACCTAATTTTAGTTGCTTTTTTTTTATCCTTAGAAAGATCTGTTGTTGCCCCATGTAGAGATCTGCCCCAGGCACTCGCCAATCTGCCCACAGCAAGGCTGTAATATAACTCCGTTTTATATTTTACCGCATAAGCAGGGTGAGGTTTACAACGCAACGTCTTCAGTAGCTTTGAAAATCCTATTTTTCGGGTTTTTTCTTGAACAGATCGCTTTCCTGTTATTTCAGCCAGCAGACTATTTAATAAACCTGAAACAAGTCAATGGCAACAATTAAGTCAAATTAAATTGGAGAAAGTGCACAGTTCTTGCAAAAAAAAACAGGCAGCAATAAAATTCCCGCTACTCGTGGTGCATTATCCTGTTATTAAATTAAGGTCATACACGCTAAATGAGTTTTAAGGAACATGTTTTAAGCTGCAGTTAGAGTCTAACAAGCTCACCTCCAATTAATAGCACACTGTTGCTGTGCCATGATCGTTGGTTCCTTAGTTTCATATTACACTTTAGTCCAATGTAGCGGACTTGTATTGTAACTGATCCAGGACAAGTAGACTTCCTCCTGAGGGGTTTTCATCTTAGCATCCATCCTCCACCCCTGGCTGCTCTAATAGATAAATCCCTATGGTTGCAGGTACAGGGCCGGATTTCACACAAGGCCAACCAAGGCCCGGCCTCGGGGGAACAGCAGGCAGTAGAGGGGCAGCAGGGGGGTGTAATTCCTATCTCCCAACGCACAGGACATGCAGTTCTGGGTGCCGGGTGGGTAGTTGTTTTCTAAATTTAGCCCTGCTTTGGACAAACAGGGCAAAATGTAGAGTGGGAAGCCACCACTCGTTCTATGTAAAAGTGATAGAAAAAGTAAAAAATAAATAAATAAAAAATTTAATTTAAAACCAACCCCGCTGCCCCGCCATCTGGGGGGTAATCTGGTGGGGAGGGGGCACATTAAGGAACCTGGCTTTGGGGCAGCAGAGAGAGAGTAAATCCGGCCCTGTGCAGGTAGCCACATTATCTCTAAATCTCCTATAACTGAACTTGTGGAAAATACACACTTGCATTCTTCTATAGCACCAGCGTCTGTACTCCTCCAAGAGGGAGGCCATACCTTATTTTAGTCCCAGTGATGTCATCACTGGGTCTTTGTGCTTCTCCATGCAATACAGGCAGGTCATTGCTGCTGGGAGGGGCCAATA
Organism: Nanorana parkeri; assembly: GCF_000935625.1. Taxonomy (NCBI): domain Eukaryota; kingdom Metazoa; phylum Chordata; class Amphibia; order Anura; family Dicroglossidae; genus Nanorana; species Nanorana parkeri. The sequence goes on from NW_017307803.1 coordinate 158,697, forward strand.
GGGTGCTGTACATAGCTTCCTGAAAACATCACAGCGCCCTAACTCAGTAGTTCTCTCAAGAGCCTTTGGTCCTGGTGTGAAAAGATGGCTAGATCTTGGGAGGAGCTATGCAAATATCAAAATGCCTTGAAGGGTGGGTGTCTGTCTACAGTAGTGGGTATTCTTAGGTAGGCTGTATTTACATGCAGACCATCCTAAGTAGTGTCCACATGTGATGCTGAGCCTTCATGATTGAAAGAACCGAAACCCGACCTCTAAAATGGGCCAGCCGGAGACAGTAAAACTAGGGAGGAAACAGCTAGATGAGGCCGGACAATCTTCACACTAGGAAGAAGACTTCATTTGACTAGCTGCAATTTCTATTGCACACTGCGAGACGCTTGTCTCTGTTGTAGTTGTTGCTGAACAGCTCCAAGTCCAGGAATCCTTCTAGCTAGATGTTGCATAGAAATCTGAACTTCATCAAAAAATGCAAGGCAGCAAATTGCTTTCTTCATCAGAAAGAATGAAGGAAGCCAAACGACACTGGTGGCTCTTTTGCTTGATCTAACCTGCTGTGGTGGAGAGGTTGAATGCAGAGAGTTGATCCTGAAGTATTTGAGTTTTTGGAAACCTTGAGAAGATACTTGGCTAAAAGTGTTTATATACTACATCCACCTGGATAGTGGTTTGTACTATTTATGGAATCTTGTAGAGTGCCATGGTCACTTTTAACTGAGCTAGAAGTATATCATTTTATGAATTGTATATATGATCACTATTGTGGACATTTATCCCACTCAAAGGTCTGAGAAACATGCTTTGAGTTCTGTAAGGTGCCTTCAAGACAGATTCTATGTTCCCTTTTGAGGAGTTCACTGCCATTTCCTTGAAGGACCTTCACAGTTCGGCTTTGTTGTCACTAAACCATCAGTTTACAAAGACCACTACCTCCACCGTGTGTGATTTGGGTTTCCAACCTTTGGCTATGTTATATTAAGGCACTTCTTGTAGAATGAATAAGTAAAAGGCAATTTTTTAATTATGCAGTGAGCAGAACAGAGAGAAGCTTGCGCAATGCAGCATATTTATATAGCCTGTTGGATAGTTTGTCCATGCGTAGTACAGTGCTCAGACTTTAGTCGAGTTGTAGTTATGTGGACAGGAACGTAGACTCTCCATTGCAAGATTGCACCTTCGAAGAACAACGTGCCATAGAGCAGATGCCTTGATTGGAGAACACCAACGGATAACAGTGTCTCCGTTGGCTGCACCTTTGGATATCAGCTATAGATCCGCTTTTGCCATAGTGCATGATGACTTGGGATACAGGTAAGTTTGCTCATGATGGGTCCCCAAACAGCTAACTGCTCTGCACAAGCAACAGCATGTGGAGATTGCAACCCAGTTCTTGAGACAGTATGATTGGAGTATTCTGGAGAGAATTGTCCCTGGCAACGAGAAATGGGTGCACCACTATGCCCTGGAGAGCAGAAGGAGGCACTCTTCGGTCGCAGGGTTACCTCAGATGATGAAGTAAAGGAAGCGGTGCACACATGGCTTCAGAAGCAACCGAAAAGCTTATTATTTGCAGGAATACAGACGGTAGTTGAAAGATACAACAAGTGCATCATCTTCTATGTCAGGGGTGCCCACAATTTTTGTGTTAAGATCTACTTTTCAAATGACGAGCTACATGACATCTACCAATGAAAAAACAAACCCTCCCTCGCTCTCTCTCTCTCCTGGCTTTCTCTCCTCTCTCTCCTGGCTGTCATTCCTCGTTTTCTCTCCTGGCTGTCTCTCTTTGCTCTCTTGGCTGTCTCTCCTTGCTCTCTCCCCTGGTTGTCTTTCCTCTCTCTCCTGGCTGTCTCTCCTCACGCTCTCTCTCCTGGCTCACCTTGCTGTATTTTGCAAACAGTGTAGTGCAACAGGCTGTATAAACTAATATTCTTTGATGTAATACATAGCACTTCAACCACCAGTATCCACCAGAAAGGTGTCAGGGAGCTTGGCTCAGCAGACTCAGGCTAATAGGAAATCATGTGTGCACAGCTAAATAAATATACCAAAATGGAATAAAGGGGCCACTATTCACACCCTTCATGATCTACCGGCATCAGCTTTGAGAGCTACTGGTAGATCACGATCTACCTAATGGGCACCCCTGTTCTATGTGGATAAGTGATATGTTCAAGTGTTCACAGTTACTTATGCCACTAATTAGACTTGTTATCTGCCCACTAAGGAGTAAAGCAAATTGGTGCTTGAATCTCCATGTTCAATAGCTCTATGCTACTGTGTCTGCAGTCTAGACCTCAGTATAGTACATCTGTAGCATTGCAGATAGAAGGACTTAAAAATGATCAATTCTTCATGCACAAAATGCTTATTTTCATTGATGGATATTTACCATTGAATGAACAAAAGCTAAAAAAGCATAAATCAGTCAAGGCTACTTGAAAAAAAAACCCACAGCAGTCAAATTCCAGAATGCCTCTGGAGTTAGAAGATAAACAGATGACCGAGTGCTATGTCTAAGATGACTTTTAATTGATGTTAGTGAAAGATATTTACACCAAATATGTCCACAGTTGAATGTGCTCACTAAAAGTCACAGCCACTCACTTTTTAGAGACTGATACGCAATCAATATTGGCTGCAATCGTCTGTGATTGATTGGGTACCAATTAGGCATTGCCCTGTCTGTCCTGGTTGACTGCTGCCAACCATGATTGACTTCAAAAGCAAATGGAGGTATTTTTTTTTAAATCATAAAGGATTGTTGGTGGCATTAATGTTAAGACTGCAGATGGTTTGGAAATCTTCAAGGACTTGCCCATGTTCGGGCAAAAATGCTCTCCGCGCCGTAGGCGGTTAACTTAAGTCTGCTGCGGTTAATGCACAACACAACCATTTTGTGACTCTCATCTGACACTCGCGGGTTCTTGACAAGTAAAACAAATGGGGCTTTAGAACTTCAAGATCTACAGCCATCTGCCCAAAAGGTTGTTACAAAGTCATGGAAGACTTTGCTTTTAATGCAGCGATCCATTTCACAAGACCAGCACATTCGTTTAACACACTGTCCTTGTCCATCTGTTTGGTAGCCAACTGTGCTTAATAATGTATTCATCAGATTTAAGGGAACTCAGGATTACCATTATGAAATGATAGAATACTCTATCTAGAAACTGTACTGTGTTCAGCTTTAGCTAAAAGTGTTTCTAAAGCCAAAACTTTATCTTGTGGTTTTGGTTAGAATAAGGAAGGATTGAAACCCCTGTCAAGTTTTAATTGTTGTCTGTGTCCCAGCTAAGCAGATTCACCTTCTATATTTGCCTTAGTGGCCACTGTCACCAAGAAAGTGATCGAAGGCCAAAATGTTGCAGTTGTCACTGGAACAAGAAATGGGTAAGATTCCCCCTACCCTGAAAGTTCTTGATTGCATCATTATTCCCTTCACCTGCACCTCTGCTGTGAAGGCTCTAAGTAAGTCCTGATGCAACCAACTGCCTCCTAAGGTGACATCTTTAACTAATCTGGCTACCTAAAGTGTCACTTGATCTTAAATCAGATATATTTAGGGGCACATGAAATATAAATCCTTAGTCTTGTTCTTCTACTCTGAGGATCCTGCTCTCCACAGTGAAGTAGCCATTCTAAGTGTATATTTGCTAAGATAGCTTTGGCTGTCCTACACTTTCTAATGGTTCAAAGCAAAGGTATAACAAGCTCAATTCTAAGAAGTAAAGGAATCAGCTCCTACAGCTGCATTCCTGATCCAATATAGCAGCTGACCTGACCAAACCTCAGCCAAAGACGCTCACCGGGAAGTCCTGATCGCAGTAGCCACCTTAGAAGCCAAACTTGACCCCTTGCAAGTTTCACAGAAGCGATTGCTAAACCATTAGCAGACCGGAACACTGACATGGCCACCTTATCCGAGTGTGGAGTGCCTCTAGAAGCCCAGTTTACATATCCACAGCAGAGACAAGCTTTTTTTATTGGAAAATTCTCAGTTTCAAGAGGAAAATATATCTTTATCATACATCAGCAGAAAGATAAAAATAGAAATCTATACCTATCCCAGACACACTGAGCTTCCTACAAACCTGCAACACTATACATACCCTGTTTCCCCGAAAATAGGACCTACCCCGAAAATAAGACCTAGTACTATTTTGGAGAATTGCTAAAATATAAGACCTACCCCGAAAATAAGACCTAGTTGTGACCATTTTCAGGGCCGGTGGTGGCATAAGGGGGAACATGACGAGCCGCAGGAGAGGCGGGAGAGAATCAGCAGTGCCAATGAAGCCAGCGCTAGAGGAAGCAGAGCCGCATAAGCCAATGCTTCCTCTATAGTGTCGGCTCCTGTCACAGGCGGAGTGATACCAAATGCACTCCGCCTGTGAGGAATCGATAGTGAAAGTGCACTTCACTCATTCTGGCCAGAGATTGGTTACCAAATTGCTCTTGGAAAGGTAAGGCACCCCTGATTGCCCTGATCACTCTATTCTTAATTTTTCCATTTTGGATTATTTGATTTGGATATGGATTTGCATTAACTTTGGATTGTTGTACATTAAAAAAAAATAAGACCTACCCCGAAAATAAGACCTAGTGTGTTTTTTTGAGCCCAAAAAAATATAAGACAGTGTCTTATTTTCGGGGAAACACGGTACACATGAGAAGCATGGAGTGTACATTTGGGTGCACTATCCCTCCAGACCATTGGGCTTTAATCTGGGATAACGCATCTCAATATAATACAAATATCTACAAAATGTTATTAAAATGTTATTTTATTACGGATATATCCTATCCTAATGCCCCTTTACTTCCTGTTCCCAAAATACTACTCTCTACAGTGGAGGAGGATGCAGTCAGTAGAGTACCTTGGGCCTTTTGTTTGGTTTTGCCCTAAGATTTAAAGATTTATAAGGAAAGTTCATCTTCTGGAAGATACTCTGGTCACGTCACAGGCTAGATCCCGAGCCCTTCTCTGTTCAGTAAATCGGGAGGCTCTGGTCTACAGTGGTCACATTGCTTTCAAAGGAAATGGTTGCTGTCCATTGGCTTTCAGAAGAGTCAATCACCAGGAGGTGAGCACCTATACAACATTTTGTTTTATGATCACACCAGAGTTGATTCAATGGGCCACTTGGTCTTTTACCCCCAGTCTTCTGTGTTTCTATTTTTTTTTTTTTAGATTGGATTGTCTACCTAGCGACACTAGCCAAAGGATAAAGCAGGAGGTATGGGGAAGACACAGGGGGTAATTTACTAAAGGCAAATAGGCTGTTCACTTTGCGGTTTTGCCTTAAGCGAGCGGTTTTCACTTACAGGGTTATTCACAAAAGGGTGAAGAGTTTGGAGAAGGCCGGAGAAGTGAACAATCTAGGCCAAAATAGCTGAACTGGAAAGTGAGCTGAATTTGAGCATTTTTCCAGATCAGATTATGTTGTCCTAAATTGTTCACTTCTCCTGCCGTATCCAAATTCCTCACCATTTTGTGAATAACCCTGTTAGATATTTGTATGGTATTGAGATGCATTATCCCAGATTAAAGCCCAATGGTCTGTAGGGATGATGCACCCAAATTTACACTCCATGCTTCTCATGTGTATGCAAGAGTTCTTCACAGAATCTTGCAAACTTAAATCGTGACATCAGGAACATGATTTTGAGGTGGACGTGATCTTCACGGTGGACGTGATTTTGCCCATACCTAAGAATAAGGCCTACTCTATCCAAAATGTTTTGGCTTTAGATACTTTTTTAACTTGTGAACATTGGCCCAAAAGGGGGGGGGGGGGGGCTTTTAAGATACACTTTAACTCTCACAGTGTTTTATAGGAAAATGATAATGTATTATTCACAAAAGATTAAAAGTTAAAAACACATTGTGTTGTCACAGTTGAGTGACTTGTAGCATAAGCCATAACACAAATAAGAACAAATGATGACACAGTAGGTTACAATCGTCTGAAATGTTCATGATTGATGAACCAAATGGAGTCTTATTCTTCTTAGGATACCCCAACATGTTTCGCCTAGACAAGGCTTCCTCAGGACGATACTTAATCCTAAGGAGAAACTGCAGCAAACATTATGCAAATATTAACAACCGCGTACAAAGCCATCCACAACTTTGGCCCCGGCTATATCTCCAACCTTGTCTCAAAGTATTACCCTAACCGTCCCCTCCGCTCTTCACAAGACCTCCTGCTTTCCAGCTCCCTCATCAACTCCTCCCATGCTCGCCTCCAGGGCTTCACTAGAGTGTCTCCCATCCTATGGAACTCTCTACCCCAACCTGTCAGTCCATCTCCCACACTGACTGCCTTTAGGCGATCCCTTAAGACTCATCTCTTCACGGAAGCCTACCCCACCTCAACCTGACCACTAAACAATCACTTTCTCAAACAATCATCCCCGCGCAGCTACCTCCTCATGTATCACTTGCCCCTCCCATTTAGATTGTAAGCCCTCAGGGGCAGGGCCCTCCTTACCATCTTGTCTTAAATTGTATTGTGATTGTAATGTCTTCCATAAGGTGGCCATACACTTTACAACCATTGCAAGACCTTAGTCTTGCGATGGTTGTAAAGTAATTTAAAAAAACGTACGATCTGCCCATCTTGGACAGGCAGATCGTACTCTCGATCATCGCAAGCCCGCCCCCCTGAGGGGCGGGCTTCCGATGACCGCAATGCTGAACGGGCACCGGCCCGTTCGGCATTTGTCTCTCGAGCACCGTTCAAACCACCGTTCGTATGATTTTCGGCTGGTTTTCTAACATGCTCCTTAGACAAAAGGCGCGCAACCGTACAGTAGAAACGGTCGCACGTCTTCGTTCACACTGCTTGATTCTCGTACGGTCGCAGGATTTCCCGCAATTCTCGTACGAGAATCGAGCAGTGTATGGGCACCTTTATATTGTAAAGCGCTGTGCAAACTATTGGCGCTCTATAAATACTATGTAATAATGATAATAATAATGTCTTCCTTATATTGTAAAGCGCTGTGCAAACTATTGGCGCTATATAAATCCTGTATGATAATAATAATATTGATACAGATTGGTACTTTTTAAATAGATAATTTACTGTTAAATTGAAGCAATTTATAAAACAGAAGCATAATGTAAATTTGATGGCTCTTGCAGTACATCATCTAGAATAAAATTTCAACGGTAGCCATTAATTAACACCCTCAGTGGCACATTATGTTCATGGCTGACATTTTGCATTGTACACCATGTTATTTACAATTATTTGCCAATTCTGGAACATATCTGCGTTTCATTGTCACACACTGTAATTTCAAGCCTCATTTGAGGGAAAATAATATCGTAATTAACCATTTCATGTGTCATGTTTTCCGTAACAGCGCTCTAATACCCGTTTTTAGATGGATTTGACGATTATGGTTCTTCACCTTTTCAACAAGTACATTTTAATTGCCATCATTCTGCAAGATTTTACCGGGTTATTCATGTAGCGGAGCATGCTGCAACGTTGACCTCAATATACAGAAAATATATTTATATAAAGGATTTAAAGGTCAACTCCAGGCAAGCGGTTTAGACATACCGATGAGAGGCAAAAGGATTGGAACTGCTTTGCTTGCCAAAATAGTTAACTCGTGTGAATTGGCTTTTCAGAGACAACCATTGTGCAGACTCATTGGGGTTGATTTACTATTTATTACTGGTATTTATATAGTGCTGACAATTTACCAAGTTGCACATTCACTGCCCCCAAGGAGCTTGCAATCTAAGGTCCCTGTCTCACATGCATACATACAGGGCCAATTTAGACAGGAGCCAATTAACCTTCCAGCATGTCTTTGAAGTGTTGGAGAAAACATAGTTACATAGTGGTACGCACCTTTAGAAGACTGAGTCTGAAGTGGATCTTGGGCTGATGATAAGGCAAAGACGTGGTCAGGCAGGCATTGTCGGCAACAGTCTGGCAGCGAGGTACAAAGTCGGGATCCAGGAGAGTAGTCGGGAGGCGGGCAGAGGTCTTGACACGAACGGGCAGCAAGGTGCAAAATCGTCAGTCAGAAGAATAGTCACTATGCTAACCACTATGCCACTGTGCTGCCCACAGTGATGAAAAGCCAAAAAGGCTATTCACTTTGTACAGAGATTTGCACTTTGCAGGAGAATGTGGTGAAATTTCAGTCTGCAAAGAATATGTAATCATGTGCAAGGTAAATATATTTAAAAAAAACACAGTATATTTGCTTGCACATGATAGGGTGATGGAAGTAAGCAGGCCTTCACCTCGTTCACTAAGCTAAGGGAAAACCACAAAGTGAACAGCCTAGTTGCCTTTAGTAAATCAACACCTGTGTCTTCTCCATACCTCCTGCTTTATCCTTTGGCGGTGTCTCTAGGTAGACAACCCAATCTGAAAAACTTAGAAACACAGAAGACTAGGGTCAAAAGACCAAGTGGCCCATTGAATCAGCTCTGGTGGGATCTTCTGGGATCAAAACATTTTGTATAGGTGCTCAACCCATTAATGACTAGGTCTCAGGACCCCTAGTTTTCTAGCACATGAGACATCCTGTTGTCAAAGGACCCTTCCAGAAAAGTTGATTAAAATGCTTGAGCAATTCAGCAATCAACATAAGCAAGTGTTGACTCCTGTACACCTCACGCACACCCTCGCACCTACTCAATGGGGGATGCTTTGCTAGAGGCAAATTTTACTTTCCAAGGAAATTTGCACCTTGCAAGGGAATTTTTGCTTAGCTTAGTAAAATATAAGTGAAACTCTGCTGACTTCAAATATTCAATCATGTGTAAGGATGCTCGTGATTGGGTATCACTGCAAAGTGAATCTTCATAACTAGGCTAAGGTCACTAAGTGAAGGTAAAATTTCCTTGCACGGTGCAAATTCCTTTGCAGAGTGAACAGCCTATTTGCCTTTTGTAAATCAACTCCAACAGAGTCTGGTAAATAATGTAAAAAAGAAAGTCTCAAGGCAGGGTGTAGAAACACATCCTTATACTATGATAGCTGAAAAATTGACCACAATGTCCAGTTATTGTATAAAATACGAGCGAGATAGTAGTTAGCTGTATAAGAGTACCATACATACCTAACAAATGTAAAGTTTCCACCTATATGAATGCATTTTAGACAGATATGCACAAGTCTGGCATGTTTGTGTCACACCCTTGCTTGGAATCTTTGGTCTCCGGGTTGTTTCCTTGCTTTTGGAGCCACTGGAGGGTTCTGATGTTGTGCTGTTCTTTGTCCCATCCACCTACATTATATGGGGCTCTGACTCCTCCTGCTGGTCAGCTGCAGGAAATAACCTAATCTGCCACCTATAAATACTGTCCTCCCCTTCCTGTCTTTGCCCAAGTATAGGATTTGCTGTGTGCATTCTGGGTGGTCTTGGCTTTGCTATATTGGATTACTGGTTCATGATCTTCTGCTTGTTCCCCACCTGCCTTTGGATTACCCTTTTGTACTTTCTTCCATTTGTTGCTGACCCGCTTGGACTTTGACTCTGCTTCTTCTGGACTACCCTTTGGACCAGTTGCCTTCCGTTTGTTGCTGACCCGGCCTGAATTCTGATGCTGAGTTCCCATTCCCTTTGGTACTACGCAATTCTAATTACTGTCTACTGACCCTGGCTGACACCATACTATGAGTAGTTCCTTTCATTGTTATTGTATTGCTGGTCTTGTTCTGCCTACACCTCGCTACATCGCTGATCGCGACATCGCTCATCGCTGTCCTTCTCTTCCTGTCTTCCTCCACGTATAGGATTTGCTGTGTGTATCCTGGGTGTTCTTGGCTTTGCTATATTGGATTCCTGGTTCATGATCTTCTGCTTGTCCCCCACCCGCCTTTGGATTACCTTTTTGTATCATGCTTCCATTTGTTTCTGACCCGCTTGGACTTTGACTATCGCTGGTCCTGTTCTGCCTACACTTTGCTCATCGGGTCCCTGCATATCCCGGCTGCGAGATTCTGATCTGTCTCTCCACCTGACACCGGGATAACAAGACTACCGGTCAGGAATTTGGAGTGACGGGTGGGGCTTCTCGGCAGGCCTAACAGTTTGACTACAGCAGTGTATAGTCCAGTCCAGATAGCATAAGGAAGGGTTAGACAACTTGGACAGTTTCTGGTGCTCTCTGAACATCAAAACCTTGGTTGAAGTTCCATTTGTTATGATGGAATCCATCATCATTTTATATTCAAGTCATACTCACATCTATTTATTAACATCTTCTTTCATTTAGTGCTGATTAGCACTTAACAATGTTCTTTACTGCGCAGCAATGAATGTCCCAATGTGTCAGCCCATTAAAACTTTAATGTTGTGACCATGATATTATGTACGATGACATTGTCATTCCTTAGGTACATACGCTGACATCTCCTGAATTTTTTGGAAACAAAACTTTTACTATTATTCATATACACGCTTTTTTCTTAGAATTACTGCAATCCTTTTTAAGGATAAAGTCTGCTATGTTCATAATCCGAAGGTAAGCTCTTTAAGTTGTTGTATTGTGTTGAGCACAAGCTATGTTGGAAAAAGTGTTGTTTTGGGTACTTTCAGAACATACTGGTTAAAATGTCCTAGCAAATTGAGTCAGTTGATAGGCCAAACCTTTTGACCTTTTCCCCTAATTTGATGGCTTTCATCATGAGCCTCAAGGGTTCACATCTCCTGTTTAATTTAAAGTTGAACTCTGGTCAAGGAAACACCCTCATCTCCGCCATCTAGTTGCCCCAGTAAGAAACAAAACAAAATGCTTCAAATACTCACCTAAATCCATGGTCACTTAACATGCTCGTTCGCAAGTCTGTCCTCACAACCTGCTGACATGGACACTCCCTATTGATTTCAATAGCAGGGTTCTCACAAGGTCCTGAATGTTATGTTATGTGATGTTACGAGAGGCGTCAACAAGAATGGTGGCCAGGCCTGAATTAGGACTACAGTGGTGGACCCCCTGTCTTTACTCCTGAGAGAGGGGCCGCAGAGAGTCATGTGATGTGGATTAATTTGCATTAAAATGGGCTTAGGAAATATTTTGTGATTATGTTGGAGTGAGGTGGGTGGAAGCAACCCTTCTGATGTGCTGCCAGTTTTGCCCATAGGTAGACTTTAATCAGCCTTCGAAATGAAGGTTAGATCTGTCCTCTGTGTACAATGATCTTTACCACAGCAAGTCTTAACAGCATCCATTTGCATGTGCATGATCCTGACAGCTTACACAGAATGGACTGGTCAAGATTCCTATGGGAGTCTGGGTATGTGCCTCTTTTCTACAGCTTTCCTACAAACACGTGCTTTTCAGCACGCAACTGGAGACACGTGCTGTATCTTTCCTCGCATTGAGTCAACCAGTTATAGAGATGAGCATAAGATTTCATTTCAATTTTTTATTTTTTTTGCCCACAAAGGTATATTTATGTGTACATGAGTAAAAATAGAATCAATTTCACCTTAAATGCTGGTTATTAAAGCATTTTAGTTGAATTCAAGAAAAGGGCCAATTGTATTCTTCCAGCTAATTGTAATTGCTAAAGAATTGAATGTGAGTGATTTTAAACCGGGGGAATTGCTCTGATTGCCTTGTAGAGTCAGGAAGAATTTTTATGTTATTCAGATTTGCCCTGGACGGTTTTGTTTCCTTCCTATAACCAGCAGCTGGAGTTTGTGAGAGCCTGATCTTTACTAACCCATTGTTTTTGGGGGTTTTTTTTAAACTTAAAATGCCCAAAATAAAAAATATTATACGTGATGCCATCTGTCATTATTTTTTCACTTCCTGTGATAGGGTGCCAATGCTGTTAGTTCGTCAATGAAATCAGTGAAAGCTGGCGCTCACATCATTACTGTTCTTGCGTCACTGAGAACTTACCACTCCTGTAGATGTTTGAGAAAGGAAAATGACTCAACACATCATGTTTACCAGCCAAAAAACATCTGTCAGAACCACGTACCTGAGAGGAGTCTGAGTTGGCGAGGAAGGCCTCTCTTGCAGCTCAAGTCCAAGAACCTCTGGAAGTGAAACAGGTGCACAAGGACAGGAGAGGCACGAGTGACAGTAGCAGCGAAGTCCAAGACAAGCCGGATCTGAAACATTAGAGCAGCGAGGAACCAGGACAGTAGACAAGGCGTAGTCAGGGACGGGCTGGATTATCAACTTGCGGGCAGTGAAGTACAGAGCAGCAGACAGGAGCGTGGTCAGAAGCAAGCCGAGGTCGAGGGAATCCAGAAGTACAGCAAAATAGAAAGCCAAGCCGGGTCAAACACCAGGAGATCAGAGTCAGGATGCTGGGTTCAGGTTACAGGAACAGGGAACAGCTGAAGACCAGTCAGCACACGACGTCAGAATGTCACAGCTTTAAATAGCCCGTTTAGCGCAAAATCCACAACACGTTCATGCGCACGTCAACGTGCGCAGCGTGAGACACGCATAGGCACCCGGCGCTACACAATTTTGTGAGCCGAACCATGCCCACGCACATGCGCAGGTGCCCCTGCAGGATTGCGAGCACTAGGGCCAAGTCTGGCTTCCTGACAATATCCAACAAAGGTAAGTCTATAAAGTACAAAAGGTTAAGGGGAAAAAAAAAACCTTCTGCCAGGAGCCTATTGAGGGGAATTGGGGGGTGGGTTCCCTTTATGGGGAAAACATTGATTCTAGAGTTGTCCTTTAAGTAAGTAACCATAAAAAAAAGCCTAACTACAGCTTATACATTTAAGCAGTTAGAGCTTTTGGAAAAAGGTTTTAACCATATGAATTAAAGTGAACCTTTGCAAGCACCTCGTGTTAGCGTCCTTTGGTCTATCCCAACCACAGCAGCACATCTGATTGTGCACCAGCTGAGGCTTCCTGAAGGTGGCCATACACTGTACAACCATCGCAAGACTTTAGTTGTAAAGGGATTAAAAAAACGTACGATCTGCCTATCTTGGACAGGCAGATCGCACTCTCGATCATCGCAAGTTCCCGATGACCGCAATGCTTAACGGGCAGTGTGCGCGTGCGCACACCGGCCCGCTCAGCATTTATCTTCCGAGCACCGTTCTAACCAGCCGAGAATCATACGATTCCCGGCTGGTTTTCGAACATGCTGGTTCGACAGAAGACGTGCGACCGTACAGTAGAAACAGTCGCACGTCTCCGTTCACACTGCTCGATTATCGTACGAAAAACCGATCGCATACGATTATCATACGATAATCGTGCAGTGTATGGGCACCTTATAGGCACCTTAACACAGAGAAGCAAGTTGAGGATGTGGCCTGGCCTGGCCTGCTTCCCTATCTGGTCGGGCAAGCAGGCCAGACCAGATAGGTAAGAGGCTTGGGGCAAGTGCTGTAGGACAGTTTTTGTTAAGACAAATGCATGGCAAAGGTCAAGGGTTTAAAGCCATGTTGGCCCTTGCACACAGTTTACATTTTCCCCATTATCACAAAGTTAAAAAAAAAAAAACATTGATGGAAAACTGTCTTTGGTTTCTTTTTAAAAGACACACACACAAAAAAAAATTATATACAGAACAGAATCCCCACTGAAAATGAGAGTTTTACCTCTGCAGACAAATCAAGGGCAAATGGCTTTCATGATGAAACACAGTCACTTATGACCATATCTTAGAGACCATCTCATTAAACTAAAAATTTTGTATCATTTCCCTTTCTTTCTGTTAATTAAAAAGTACTTAAAGTGCACCAGGGGAAACAAAAGCAAACTGTTAAACATGCAGAAAAAGCGGGATGTTGTTAAACATGCACCGCGGAACGTTCTCCATTGCAATTGAATCTTTGCAATTAGCAGGCATGTGCAGAATAAGTTAGCATCAGGTAGTGTCATTATTTGCGGGGGACCTCATTGCTGCTCAGCGGGCTGCTGTCTAATAATGAAAATTTAACTCGTGTTTACACACCGGCCTGGCGGGGACATTTTGCAAATGGATAGAGCTCTGTTAGAGGCTGCTATGGCTATTCTTCGGGATAAGAGCTACAATTGACTTCTGACATTTATTCAAGGACACAGGATGACTCCCGCATCTGCGAGCCGACCGAAAGACGTGACAACGGGAAGAAGAGAGTTGATAACTGGAGATTGTGTCTCATTAGAACAATCATTTCTTGCTTGCTTCATAGGGTGAAGCTCTGAGGCTATGATTGTCTCGCTGATATTTTTGCTAAATAGAAGGCGTACATTTTAAAATCTGGCAAGCATGTTTTGTAAGGTATGAAAGATGACAAAGAAAAAATATGACTGAAGGAAAGAACCAGTACTTGGCATGTTCATGGGCTATTGTGAGCACATGAACTTCCCTGGGAGTGTGTCCAGTCACGCTGAATGCACTTGCATGTGAACATTGGTGTGCTCTTTTCACATTGTGTGCGCACATCTAGCTCCAGGCTTGGCACTAAACAAGCTATTTAAGGATTACTTGTGCTTAAGATCAGTGCTTGAGTGTGTCTGCTACATGTGACCTGACCTGTTTGTTACTGACCAGGTTAGCTGTTCCACACCTGCTCAGGGATTGCTCTTCTAAAACTCTCTTTGGTGCCCCATGCATCATCAATACCAATTCTGGCTTATCGTTCCCTTTTGCCTGCCATTTCTACTTTCCTCAGCCCGTTAACTGACTTGTATTTGTCTTCTGCCTTGTACTCTGCTACTTATCTGATTCTGACCTTTGCCCGTCCATCATTTCCACATCTGTCTATCGCTTGGAACCCCACTCCTTATCTGATAAGTCTAATAAGAGGTTCATAACAGGAAGAGGATTTAATAATATATATATATTTTATGTGATAAGCCAGCGTGCACTCCAGTAACCCCAACTGCCCAGACACGAAAGCATAAATGTTAATAAACCTTCGACTTCACTAAACTCAAAACCCCTCAGCTTCTTATTTATTTATTTATTTATTTATTTATTTATTGTGTCCTGATTGACGCGGAGCCACACGCCATGTAACAAAGCCAGGGTGCAGGGAAAGGTCAGGAGTCAGCCTGAAAGGTTGATTTGATATCATTCAGTATTTATCTGTGTTGTCAGCAGCGCCGGGTGATAGCAGATTTGCAGCAGCGTTGTGCAAACCTCTTACAAATGAATTTGACAGAGCTCCGAGCAGCTGGGAATATCTTCTGCCAGTTCCATGTCAAGCAGAAAAATCTTCCTTGTGAACCCGGCCTGGGCTCTGGTCAGCTTCCTCTGCCGAACACAGACTCCGCATCATGAGCTGGAAGTGCACAAAAAGCACATACAGATATAAGAGGCCTCTCATTGCTTTCATGACAGGTGCCCTTCTTGATGGCATAAAATCTTAAAGCGGACCTTGCAGTAAGGTAAGTATGCAAGGTCCACTTACACTGTCCTCCTTTACCAACCACCTAGGTGTGATGTGTAGCTGTAAAGAAAAAAAATAGTGGTTTAAATGTACTGTAAGTCACCCCCGTAGCCTAGGCTCTGCAGACAGAAGACAGAGATAAGGTAAGCTGAGCTGAGTTCCTGGGTCTGTACACCTGCTAAGTCTATTATGAGGGGCTTCCACCATCCCTGTGCTGAGTTCCCGGGTCTGTACACCTGCTAAGTCTATTATGAGGGGCTAATTTTGTTTATTGAAAATTCTTACAAACAACAACTCATATACAAGAAAACAATAATAAATAAATAAAACATATTTACAAAATAATTGAATATTACTATAAAAGTCCATTATGAGAGGTTCTCACCATCCCCGTGCTGAGTAGGGATGGGCTTGATGTTCGAGTCGAGCAAGAGTTCGACTCGAACATCGGCAGTTCATGTGTTCGGCGAACACGCAAATTATCAGGGCGTTCGGTGGGCGGTTCGTCCGCCGAGCACCCCACAAGGCACTGCGCAACACACAGCGCCTTGTGAAGCCCTGATCGGGTAAAGCAATGCACCTGACCACAGGCCAGGTGCAAGACTTTACCCAATCACAGCACAGTGCACTCTGAGAGCCAAGATTGGGCAAAGTAATGATGACTTTGCCCAATCATGGCTCACCTGTCAGGTGTCGTACAAATGTAAACAGTTGGGAGGAGCTAGCTGGCTGTCACTGCTAGCTTCTCCCAATAGCTTATATTTTGCCGGCATCTGTCAGAATGCCATTCTGAGGCAGGAGTTTACGCAAGCGGACAGGTCAGCGGGCGTCGTTTAAAAAAAAAAGATATTTCTATGTATTTATTCCTTTTTATTTTGTCGAGTTGTCGTCGTGGACAACACTGTACATCGTGATTGACCCTGGATTACGTTGTTGGATCCATTGTTTGGATTTTTTATTTTTTAAAATAGTTTTTTTCATTGATACAGGTCCCCCCAGGGCATTACCCGAATCCACATACACTTTTCATGGCCAATAATTTGCATATATGCCTTCAAAATAGGAACATTTGATTTTCAGAGTTCTGGTCCCATAGACTTGCATTGAGTTCGAAGTTCGAGTTCGAATTTGAACCAAACTCAGGTGTGTTCGGCCCATCACTAGTGCTGAGCTCCCGGGTCTGCACACCTTCTAAGTCCATTATGAGGAATTCCCACCATCCCAGCTGGATTTTTAAATCTATTTTCTAATATAGAGAGAATAACAGGAGAAGCTGAAACACACAAAGGTAGGAGGGCACATCCAAAAACCCCCAGGTGGACAGGAACAGAGTCAGACAGAAATTATGGCAGGAAGATCTTACTGCTGGAGTATCAGGGACATATATCAAGCCATGGGCCTACTCCGTTCATCAGGCTCTAAATATAACTGAAATATCACTTTTGGGTAGCTTTACCCTTAAATATTCAGGGAATCATCAAACTTCTTTCTGATATCTGAAGCTGTGTTCCATTTGTGTTCTTATTTTCTAGTTCTTAGAACTTTTGAGTGTTATAAAGCCCCCATATTGTGTGACCCTTTTACTATATATGGTGAAATAACAGAAAAGAGCACACACTGGGGAACATTTCTCGTGTTGCATCTGATTTTGTAGCATTTATTTAAAAACATCTCCAAAAAAAAAAAAAACCTAAATAGAACTGCTTTAGTGACTTGTCCACCAGTCATCTGAGCAAATGATTACAGCCCCCACTGTTTCTTCAACAAAAGAAGATTTCCATCAAGATGAATCATTTTTTTCCAGGCAACTGAACCAATTTTCATCACCAAGAAACCTTTTGTTGTGTCGTTTTGTTGTAGATATATCTAGTAAAGTGTCAAAACCAATTTCTTCTGATTTCAGGACCCTGGACAGCTCTTACGAATTCAGGACTGCTGGATGTGCTATAAGCAATGCTGGGATTAGTGTTTTGGATGAAATTCTAAAGCCTCTACACCAGGGGTGTCCACAATTTTTTGTGTTGAGATCTACTTTTCAAATGACGAGCTACATAAGATCTACCAATGAAAAAAAAAACCTCCCTCACTCTTTCTCTCCTGGCTGTCTCTCCTCGCTCTCTCTCTCCTGGCTGTCTCTCCTCGCTCTCTCTCTCTCCTGGCTGTCTCTCCTCTCTCTCTCCTGGCTGTCATTCCTCGTTTTCTCTGCAGGCTGTCATTCCTCGTTTTTTCTCCAGGCTGTCTCTCTTCACTCTCTTGGCTGTCTCTCCTTGCTCTCTCTACTGTCTGTCTCTCCTTGCTCTCTCTACTGTCTGTCTCTCCTTGCTCTCTCTCCTGTCTGTCTCTCCCCGCTATCTCTCCTGGCTCACCTTGCTGTATTTTGCAAACAGTGTAGTGCAACAGGCTGTCTAAACTAATATTCTTTGATGTAATACATGGCACTTCAACTACCAGTATCCACCAGAAAGGTGTCGGGGAGCTCGGCTCAGCAGTCTCAGGCTAATAGGTAATCATGTGTGCACAGCTAAATAAATATACCAACATGGAATAAAGGGGCCGCCATTCCCCCCCTTCCTGATCTACCAACATCAGCTTCGAGAGCTACTGGCAAAAAGGAGGGGGAAACTTAGAGCGCAAATCCTGGGAATGTGGGGGGTATAGGGACAACCAGTGTCTGTATGTGGCGGGTGGAAAAAACGTAAAATTAATAAAATCACAAAAGGTGAAGGACTTACTTGTGAGGCCTGTCAAGGAGGGCCCTTTTGGGGTGTGGGCAGTGCGAGGTGTAGTCGGTGTCTCCCAGCAAGTGGAGGGATGGATGAAGGAGGAATCAATGTGGACTGAATGCTGTATGTGCCCGGGAACTGGTGAAGAAGCTGCCTATGGTCTTGATGGCAGTGTTCTTAGGACGTGACGGAGTGAAAAGGGACCGAGGGCTGGGAGAGGACGTGCACGGAACAGTGGTAAAGGAGCGACGCGTTTCGAGGTGTTCCTCTTTTTCAAGCTCGAGTGAAAGGGTGAGTAACATTGGCGGGAGATTCGCTGGGTTTAAAAGACCGGTGGGCGGAGTAACGGGAAAGGAATCCGCTGTGCTGAGCGGCTGTGTCACGGTGTCCTGGAAACTTGGGCGGACATCTGTAAACATGTGTGTATGTGTACTTAGATCTTCTAGGTGTGTGGATTATGGAAGGCTTTCTTGTGTGGCTAAGGAACTCGATGTGCGAATAATCCACACCCCAAAAGGGCACTCCTTGACAGGACCTCGGCTTCACAAGCAAGTCCTTCACCTTTTGTGATTTTATTAATTTTAATTTTTTTCCACCCGCCACATACAGACACTGGTTGTCCCTATACCCCTCACATTCCCAGGATTTGCGCTCTAAGTTTCCCCTCCTTTTTCTCAGTCCACAGGTTTCTCCCCCTGTTCTTAGAGCAGCAATCCAGATCATCTGCACCCACACAGACCCCACATCCCTAAGAGAGCACTGTGTTCTCGTTCTGTTTGAGAGCTACTGGTAGATCACCATCTACCTAATGGGCACCCCTGCTCTACACTAACATCACAGAGTGAACTAACAGAAACAAAAAAGACTTCAAAACCAATAATTAAAAATGCTACAAGAACAAAATGTGCCAAAACACGCAATAGTACAACAAGGTAATGTGAGGTTAGTAAGTAGACGGTTCAGAATTATCATCTTCAGTACACAGGCTCTAATGGGAATTTTAGGGTGGCGGACCAATAATTCCCTAAGCTTATTTGTGGATCATAGTGCTTGTAGGGTGTTCCAAGATGTCCTCAGGCCAGTTATTTTTGATTTTGCCTGTATTTGTGTTTGCAGAGTGAATTGTCTACAACTGTTAACTATATATAATATGAATTTGATTATGTGATGTAATTTGATTCCGAAGAAAATAAATAAACAATTATTCTTGAAATGTAGGTGAGCACATCATAACAACCTAAGATGCCACGGGGCCGCCAGAGTCTAGCAACCTATATTCAGTTTTTGTATTTGTGTATATTACCTTTGGGGAAATACCATACTTACAGATGCGTGAGACAGTGCAGATAGCAATAAAGTTCTAATGACATACAAAGAGAGGTGTTAGACCTCCTAGTTTTAATATCCAGTGCCAGAAAAGACTGTTTCATTGATGAAGCTTGTTTCATTGAGGCTGTTAAGATATACCAGACAGAACACTCCCAAAAGGGAGGGAGGTCTGGGGAAAAAGCTAATGTCCGGAATTCATGAGATATGACACTAGCATTGCAATTCAGTCGAGTTTATCCATATTTTTAAGATTACACAATACACAAGCCCTGATGAAGGAGGAGTGTCCGAACTCCCAAAACATGTCTTCTTTTTCTACTGATTATATGATAAAACATACCGGGTTTTTCACAAAGCTGCTGAGTGAATAACTGAGCCAATAGCGAAGTGAGCCGAACTACGTTCGGCTATTCACTACAGCTCAGTACGGCTGAAAATCAGCCGTACATCGGCTACCTTTGGCTGCACATAGGTCAGCCAAACATGTTCAGCTGAGGCAAAGTGCAGAAGGACATCGACTCAGCCGATCCAACATCTGTTCATTTCCTGCCGCTCGCCCCCCCCCCCCCCCCTCCCCTGGTGGTGAAGTGAATAGCCAAATGCCGCCGAGCGGCATTTGACTCGGCTATTCTGCTCGCTACCTCCATGGTACTGAGCAGAATAGCAATTCATAAAAAATGTAAATAAATGTTACATTTAAAAAAAGAAAGATTTTAAAAAAAGAAAAAAACACAATTGGGCGGAGCTAGCAGTGACAGCTAGCTCCGCCCAACTGTTTCCTATTGGCTGGCACCTGCTAGACTCTTCTAGAAGGTCCCGGCCAATGAATAACAACTGGGCGGAGCCGGCCGTGGCGTCACGGTCGGCTCCGCCCGGTTGTTATTGTTGAATGACAGTTCAGCATCCCCAGGTCATTTGGGGACCCTGATCTGTCATTACAACTGGGTGGCTCCGCCGAGCTGTCATTTGCGGGGCGAAAGTCCGGCCTTCGGCAGGCCATTCGCCCCTCTTCGGCTGTCACTTCGAACCGAAGCATATGCCTTTGGCTTGGCTGAGCCACTCGGCCGCCTTTGGCTGCTGTATGGGCTATTGTGAATAGCCCGTACAGCAGCCCTTCGGTTCAGAGGTGGCCAAAGAGAGCCGAAGGATCAGCCAAAGCTACGGCTGGATCTTTCGGCAACTTTGTGAATAGATTCCATAATTTTGGACTCTGACCATTTCTATAGTACCCTTACTCACTGCTTCCTTATAGTTGAGGACTAACGTTCTGACAGAAGATGTAACCTTTCCATACTCCATCTTGAAGTGCAATATATTTCCATTGATGTGAAAAAAGGAAAACACATCAGTGAAAAAATGCACAAAAACACGAGGGTGTGAATCCAGCCTTACACTGAACCTTAACACTCTAAATTCCTACTTTTACCTGAACATGATCCTTTTCTTTGTACATGCAAGGAAAAGTTAAAACCTAACTGAACTTCCAGTTCAAGTGACGTCACTGGTTGCTAGGAGTTTGGCTGGATGCTCCGCCAACCCCCTTCTCCCCCTCTGTCTCAGATGGTAAAAAAGCTAGGAACACAAACTAGCGTCCTCCCGTGACCCAAAGCTCAGTATACCGCGAGCTACTGAGACCGCCGCAGCCGGGACGGATCCCGACATTACTGTCGAGATCCACCCAGCTGCGTGATTGACAGCTGGCTCTGCCTATCTAGAGGCAGAGCCAGCTGTGCCCGCCCCCTCACCATCCGTTCTGCCAGTCACGCTGGAGGATCGGAGCGGGGAGGGGGGGGATCCCTACAGGGAGCCGTGAGTGACAGCCACGGCTCTCTGCAGGGACATGATCGAGAAGTGAGCGACGCTATGTGTTCACTCACCTCCCGATCTATTGAGCCGACGTGTGACAGTTTCATTGTCACACATCGGCTCCAACTATGAGGGTGAGTGAAAATCACTCGCCTCATAATTCTCCTTTAAACTGACATTAAAGTCAAAAATGTTTTTCCCTCCCCGCAATGTTAATGTCAGCACTTACCTTAAATTAAGTTTCTTAATCCGATCTTCCTCTTCTTTCCTGTCCTTTTCATCTGTCCCTCCAGCGCTGCGGCATCTCTCCGATCCAGCGCTGACTCCTCTCTGCTTGCAGGCACTTCCGATCAAGCGGTGTCTGCATGCGGGTGCACGCGTCCATAGACTTACCTTGTGTCTCTGCTTGTCTCCCGGCCGAGAATCCGAACTGCGCATGCGCCCGCCCCCCAAGATGCTTTGCCTACCGCCTGAGCACCTTCGGGGAAAGTTTAAACCGTTGTTAAAGCAGGTTTTTTTTGTTTACTTTTTGCCTATATCTACTGCTTGCTAGCAGTAGATATAGGCAGGTTTCGAACCCCCTTACAGGAGAACTATGTGGTTAGGGCTTTTCCCCATAGTTCTCCTTAGGGTAACGGGAGGACACAAACTAGCGTCCTCCCGTCACCCTAGGCTCAGTATATAGGGAGCTGTAGCTCGCGGTATACTGAGACTCCGCAGCTGAAGCGGATCCCGACAATTGTGCCGGGATCCGCCCAGATGTGTGACTGAAAGCTGGCTCTGACTATCTAGAGGCAGAGCCAGCTGTACCCGCCCCGTCCGTTCCGCCAGTCAGCGCTGGCGGATCGGAGCGGGGAGGGGGGAATCCAGCCCCTCCCCCTGTCACGGGAGAGAGCTGTGACAGGATCGAGAGGTGAGCGAACGCTGGTATGTGTTCCCTCACTTCCCGATCTACTGAGCCAACCTGTGACAGTCTCATTGTCACAGGTCGGCTAGAACTATGAGGTGAGTGAAAAGCGCCCCTCCCCCCCCTCATAGTTCTCCTTTAAGCACAGTTAACATTTCTAGAAGTTTCCTATAACTTATCAGATCTTGACTTTTTTGATCTCGGGTCCTCTTTAAAGTCTTATTGGGACATATCTACACATAGAGACAAAACCGAAGTACATGTTCCATCCTAAATTTAGGAGATGTAATTTCCCCCCAGTAAACAGAAACGTGTCCTCTAACCGTTTGGAATTGTCAGCTGCATCTGCCTCGTCCGCCGGTTTTCCACTACACGGCCAATTTGGGAGTAGTACCGTAATCAATCATGCTGTCATTGAGTTAATGTACTTGGTATTTAAAGAAGATGTTTCAATCTCTGGAGTGGTCACAGAAAACCCCCAGAATGCATGTTTTCTGAGATAATTGCTTAGATGAAATAACTTCCTATTTTTTTTTTTTCTTGCATATCTGGTTCCTTTTTTTTTTTCCTCTTCTCTCCTAAGCCTCCCGTCTGCTGATTTATTTCCAGTTAACTCCGGTGTTAATGCGATCTTTATTATGCGAGCACCTGTACTTTTTTTATTAAAAAAAAAAAGGTAAAAATAATTTGTCGAGCGTTCTGCCAAGCTGATTACCGTGAACTTATTCTGCTTTGGGTGCAAACATTAGCAAACAGTCATCAATATTTTGTGCCATCCTCTTCCTTTGTCGAGCCTTATCAGGTACAGATGTCTGCTGTGATTAAAGGCTTATTGCGGACCAGGGAAATGTCTAGAGACCTTTCTACGGCACGCCATAAACTCCCAGACTGTTATTACATTAGCATTTTTCAGTTTATTCTTCTTTTTTTTTTTTTACTTATTTGCAGCATCCTCATTACGCTGCACCAAAAAAGAAAAGGAAATAAATGGATGGCTCTAAGGGTCAGGCTTCCGTTAAGACTAGATGAACACCACCGTGGCAGGCTTCACGTCTTGAGCTGGCTTTATCTGCACAGTTCAGTTCTTAGGTGTCGCAAGGACTTAAAGGAGAACTATGAGGTGAGTGCTTTTCACTCACCTCATAGTTCTAGCCGACCTGTGACAATGAGACTGTCACAGGTCGGCTCAGTAGATCGGGAGGTGAGCGAACACATACCGGCGTTCGCTCACCTCTCGATCCTGTCACAGCTCTCTGCAGGGACAGGGGGAGGGGCTGGATTCCCCCCGCTCCGATCCGCCAGCGCTGACTGGTGGAACGGACGGGGCGGGTACAGCTGGCTCTGCCTCTAGATAGGCAGAGCCAGCTGTCAGTCACGCAGCTGGGCGGATCCAGGCATAATTGTCGGGATCCGCTTCAGCTGCGGCGTCTCAGTATACCGCAAGCTGCAGCTCGCGGTATACTGAGCTTAGGGTGACGGGAGGACGCTAGTTTGTGTCCTCCCGTTACCCTAAGGAGAACTATGGGGAAAAGACTTAACCCCATAGTTCTCCTTTAAAGCGTATTTTAAGCCAAGATCAGAAATCTAATATGTTGCAGCTCACCGGCCCTTTGATGTGGTGGCTGCATTTTCTTTCTGGCTTTCTTTATTTTTTTATTATGGGTGATCCTGCTAGCAGGGTGACACCGCTCACTGTACTGTATCCATGAAGGAGCAGCATTGTCACTCTAAAGCTGGCCATACCCCTATAGGTTATCTGTAGATTCTCTATGGTGAGACAGAAAAAGTGCAACAGAGTCCTCCATCTATGATAATCTGTGTGGATGGAGGAATCTCCCGCTGGGCCAAGCTTCAGTATCTTGTTAAAGAACCTCTCTTATTTGGTCCCTTTTTTGGTTGTACCTGCTATTGCATGTGCACATACCATACGTACAATATCACTTGATATCTTCCAGTTCCCCGCTATCTCTAATGACACAAAGCACCCGCCCCTTACGTTATTCAAACGTTGAGAGGAAAACGGTTGTGTTGTCCTATAAGTCTTCCACTCTTATGCTGGCCATACACCTATCGATTCTTTGCAGATTTTCTGTGGTCTGATGGAAAAAGTGCAACAGATTCCTCCATCTAAGCTAAACTGTGTGGATGGAGGAATCTCCCACTGGGCCAAGCTTCAGTATCTTGCTAATCGGCCCCATTGGCTGTCAAATACCTGAAAAACGAGCCCTCCTAACCCTATTGTACGGAAACTGTATTGTATTGTAACTGTACTGTGTCCTCCATTTTGTAAAGTGCTGTGC
This sequence comes from Nanorana parkeri, assembly GCF_000935625.1. Lineage (NCBI taxonomy): Eukaryota > Metazoa > Chordata > Amphibia > Anura > Dicroglossidae > Nanorana > Nanorana parkeri. Next base: position 183,116 of record NW_017307803.1, read on the forward strand.
AAATTGTTGGCACTATATAAACCCGGTATAATAATAATTATAATAATGTGATTGGATGCAGGCATTGATCAGTTATTTTGTGAGCCAGCGGGGCCGACTAGCAAGATACTGAAGCTTGGCCCAGTGGGAGATTCCTCCATCCACACAGCTTAGCATAGATGGAGGAATCTGCTGCACTTTTTCCATCTGATCATAGAACATCTGCAGATAATCTATAGGTGTATGGGCAGTTTAAGAGTGGAAGTCTGATAGGACTACACAATTCTTTCCCTCTCCACTTTTGCATAACATAAGGGGAAGATGTTTTGTGTCGTTAGCGATAGCTGGGAACTGGAAGATATCAAGTGATATTGTACTGTACGTATGGTATATGCACTTGCAATGGCAGGTTCAACCAAAAAGGAACCAAATAAGAGGTTCTTTGTCTCTATGATTAAGCCTATTTGGTGGAATGTGTGAGAGGCTATAGGATGGGTGTGGGATGATTGTACTGTGTAGACATGTGCGATTGGTTTCGTTCCGAAACAAAATTCGGCCGAAATTTCTGAAATTTTCAATTGGTTTTTTTTTTTGGACGAAATTTCGTTGCAGCAAAGTGACATTTGAGAACAAAAAAAATGGTTTTCCCTCTTAAATGTCACTTTGCTGCAACAAACGAAACGAATTAGAAACAAAATTGCGTACGGATTTCCGCTAACGAATTTCATCCGAATCCGAATTCCGAAAAACGAAATAAAGCAAAATCCGAATCAAAACGAAACTGAACTAAACACATTTTTTTGCTGGTGCACATGTCTAGTACTGTGTACTTGGTTGGTATGAACTTATAATAAATCTGATTTTTTTATGAACTGTTGGATGTGCGGTTCTACGTTGGAATTTCAGGATTGTGTTACGCCAGCACGTATGTTTGGAGCCTGCACTTGATTGATGTGACTGGTTGGGTCGGTGTTGTCTGAAATTCAATGATTGTCCTTTTTTAAGGGTTACTTTAAGCACATCTAGGTCTTAAAGCCTGTTTGTTTTGGGGAACCCATTAGAAGACACCCTGTTAGTCAGGAACTGACCTGAGTCTAGTTAGTGGCTTTGTGGCTTGGTGTTTTGTTTGGTTTATGCTGAGGACTTGCTGTACGTTGAACTGGCATTGTCTGTTGCCTTGCTGAATAAAAGTCTTGGACTGCTTCCGGGGGTCTCTGTCTCATGCATGGTTTACTATTGCCAATACTAGTTGAGGCTATTGAGTTACATAGTTAGTCAGGTTGAAAAAAGGACAAATGCTCATCGAGTTCAACCTATAGAGATATGAAAAAGAAAAAAAACAGCCTAAACAGAAATCTATGCCCACCAATACCCACTGTTGATCCAGAGGAAGGCCATTCCCCCTACAATATAAACATTATATATATTTTGTGTATATCCTTTTTTCTAATGATCGTCTTGCTAGCCCAGTGAAGTCTTGGGTTCTTCCCTTCCTCTGTGCAGTGGTGGTCCTCATTCCTGCACTGCACGCAACTCACATAATGACATATGAGTGATGTTTAGTGTAGTGGTACTCTGGGTCTAGGCCATTGTAATGACACACCCCCAGGGGTGTGTGTCCATGACAACTTGGGCTCCAAGGAAGTGGGTTGAATGGTGCATGATGCTGGCTATTATTGAACTCTGAAATCTGGTGACATCTAGTAGCAGAGAGGACTTTCTATGGAGGATAACTCCAGATTGAAGGTGTGTTTTTCCGGAAAAGCTAAAGTCAGTCGCATGAATCTCACCTAATCTTTAGCATGTCAATCGAATTTTGAAAGTCATTTTTATAATTTTAATCCAGGAGTTTATTTAAAATAATCCTTGTTGATCCTGCCACGAAGGTCCTTGTTCAGGCAGTTACAACACTCTTTCACCAATTGTTATCCTACATTGTCCCATTTACTTCTGGCTGAGACTATAAGCAATCATGCTAATGGTATCTGTGTAAGCATCCACATGGTGGACCATTTGTATACTGGTCCACCATTGTTACAGTCAGGAAGCCTCAGCAATAGCATGCATGTAGACATGAGGTGGTTGATGGAGACTCATCAGCATCACTGAGATGCAAAAACACAATAATAGAGTGAAAAACAGAATCTTCTACAAGAAAAAAATGGCAATAATAATACTTAATGCATTAGCAAACTGAATGTCAATCATCTAGGGTTAAGATCTACTGTAACAGGGTAGCCATCAAGGCAGGGGAACCAGCAAACATTTGATAGCCAGACTAACCTTGGGTGGTTAGTCCACACCAAATGGTCAGTGTGGACTAAGAGGCTCCTGTTCAAGACCAATTTGGTTCCCCGATGAATTACTGGCCATGTAAAAAGAAATATGTGACAGCGGGAGACATTCCCTTAGCAAAAAAATGGACTTCTAAGTCGCAGAGTGTGCACAAATGGTATGTCTACCCATGAGCGGTGTAATACAGTATATGGTCATAGAGAAGCCTGAAGTCAAGGCCATACAAAGAGAGCTGTATCAACATTCCTCGGATCAGTAATATCCAAGAATAACCAGATGTCTTCCATAAGTAGAGCGCTGAACAATAAAACAAGGCCCCATGGCATATACATTGGCGTCCACGCCGGATCCTCGCTGTATCCGTCATGAGCTATTATTATACCCTGTAGGTTATTCAATATGCTTTATTATATTTATTTTTTTCCTTTAAATTGAAGATATCAATAATGTTTATATTTGAAACTACTTTGACAGAGAGAAACTGGTTTGATATAATGTTAGAATTTATTGCGCTATCAGACCTTATTGCAGAGTTTTTTTTGCAGATTTAGATTTAACCCTCTGTGACGCTTTTTATACCAGCTTCCATTTTCATGTTGTGCGTGTTGTCTTGTGCGCCACAAAATACAGTTGAAAATTACATCCCTAAAAGGTTAATAAATGAAATAAATTTAACATTTTATTTTATATACTGTATATATATATATATATATATATATACATACATACTGTGTATATACTGTATAGTATAAAACGGCCCCTTGTTACCATAATTTTTTACTTTTTTTCATAGAAACATAATGCAAACAACAAATAAAATAAAAAAAGAAGATTAAATACACAGAAAAAAACACAAATTAAATCAGTTAAACTACCCTAAATACATCCTTCAAAAATGCCTTTAAAATAAAGGGAAAAAGAACATTAAGGGAGTTATTCACTGTGGGGCCGAAGGATACCGCCGTAGCTTCGGCTGATCCTTCAGCTGCCTCTGCCCTTCGGTCCGGTCGAACCAAAGGGCTGTTGTACGGGCTATTCACAATAGCACGTATAGCATGTGAAGGCAGCCGAGCGGAATGCATATGCTTCGGCTCGACTGAGC
>NW_017307803.1:191491-202158 GCF_000935625.1 Nanorana parkeri
ATAAGGAAGACATTACAATCACAATACAATTCAAGACAAGATGGTAAGGAGGGCCCCGCCCCTGAGGGCTTACAATCTAAAAGGGAGGGGCCAGTGATACATGAGGAGGGAGCTGTGTGGGGATGAATTGTATGAGAACGTGATGGTGGAGTGGTTAGGTTGAGGTGGGATCGGCTTCCCTGAAGAGATGAGTCTTAAGGGATCGCCTAAAGTCAGTCAGAGTGGGAGACAGACGGACAGGTTGGGGTAGAGAGTTCCACAGGATGGGAGAGACTCTAGAGAAGTCCCGGAGGCGAGCATGGGGGGAGTTGGCGAGGGAGCTGGAAAGCAGAAGGTCTTAGGAAGAGCACAGGGAACGGTTAGGGTGATAATTTGAGACCAGGTTTCAGATATAGCCGGGGGCGGAGTTGTGGACGGCTTTGTAAGTCGTTGTTAATATTTTGAATTTTATCCTTTGGGCTATTGGATAAGTTGGGTTGAGGTTTGGGTTCAGCTCAAGCATGGGTTAGAGGCAAACTCAACCCACCAGAGCAAAAAACTGCCAAAAATGCACTTGCTGGCCTGTGTCAAATAGGCTAGATGGCTTAGAAGGGCCAAATATAGGGCTTCCCTATGTGCCAACCCCTCCGATATAAATTGCTGGGCACCCAGCAGTTATTTGTCCATGTGCATTGTAGTATACAAGAAGAGCTGACAGTGTGTGATTAGGAAGAGTTAGTTGCTGCTATATAGTGCTACATTCCTGTGAATTGCAGTGTGGTGGGCTACATATTACTGTATACACCCAATGTTCAGAATTCAAGGCTCAACAGTCCTTTCTAGGACCACCTTTTTGTGTCTGTCAACAACAACTATAGTTGCTGTTTAAATGCCCTTTTGTAGACATTTGTTTTTTTGCCACAAAAATAAAAGGTTTGGTGCTTCATGGTTTATTTTCTGGGGAAATGTATAATTAATTAATTAATTAATTAATTATATTAACTAACACATTATGTATTATTATTTTAACCAATTATATTATTTGTCATATTTTATTTATTTATTTATTTATTTACTAGGGCCTTTTTATTTTTATTTTGGGGCCCACAGTATGCAGTTATAGCTGACACAGGCGCTGTCCTTTGCTTGCAACATGTCTCAGTGGTTGGACTGCATCGTCTATAGGCAGGGCACATTGGTCTTTTGTTTCTGAGAGTTGCTGGGCTATAGGGTCACAGTACGTGGAAGAGGCAGTAAATAAAGTAGCTCACAAAGCCTTCTTCTTCTTCCTCCTCCCAGGTGCTGAGCAGCCCATTGTTTGCAACTGATGCTAATGTACCCTCTTCCTCCTTTTTCTCCTCTGCTAATCCCACCATATCACAGCAATCGGGCATGGAGGAATTGGTGGAACTATATAATGACACAATGGGTGTGATTTACTAACCTAAACACACGCACCAGGTGCGTGTGCATTTTTACACAGCAAAACGTATTTATCAACCAAACACGAGCAACGTGTCACATTTTCACGCCGTTATGGCGCGTTTTTATGTATTTTTACGTACGTGCGCGTCATGTAGCATGCGCCATAGGCTACACACCGCTCTAATAGCGGCATGCAAGTCTCTAAAAGCATATTTCCACTAATGCCATATATGGAAAAATCATGCACATGATGCATATATAATGCTGCTTCACAGTTTAGACAAAAATGGTTAGCTCATGCATTTACATTCCTGCATTTATCAACGCAAGCAACACAACATAGAGATAATTTACACAACATCACCTTGCAATTCATGCAGGGCTTTGCACAACACCCCTGCTGGGTGTGTACACACTACATAGTTGTCTAGATTCCACCAATAGATCATGCTGGGAGGGAACACACTACAGAGGTGTATACTTGTTCGTGGCGTGTTTATAAGGTTAGTAAATCAACCCCAATGAGTTACTTGCCATAGGAAGAGGATCTTAATCATGCACATGCATTCCATGGATCACCAGCAAGTGCTGTTCCTGTAGTAGAGCACTGCTAAGTGTGCTTCAGCAATGGAAATGGGGAAGGGGGTCTGATGAAGTGGCAAACTGTGCATGGGTGCAAGCGATTGAATAGGAGGAAAATAAAGGTAGTAACACAAACCTGAAACCAATACATTACACTTTTCAGTAGCTGAGACAGGATTTCTGCTCAGTACTGAGCTTCGCGGATAAATTAATTAAAAGTGTTGCAAGCAAGTTTCACAAATGGCACAATCCTGCCAGTGGGGATTTGGCATTATTCTTAAACTGCAACATAACCAAGCTGCTAGTTGCAGAGTAAGTCCTACTCTGTGTTTCTAAGTTTGTGGCCTGTAGTGCTCCGCCGCTATAAAGGTGCCTCACAATTTTTTCTCAATTGGACAAATGTCTAATGTTTGCTGCAGGGCAAATGCTGCTTTATGTCTCCAAGTGTGTGGCTTTTCCAGCGTTCTGGATGTCATAAGCATTTGTGGCTATTTCAAGATAAAACCTTGCCTTGTCGCTAACTTTTATATGCTGCCCTAAGTAAGCTGCTTACATACTGTCCAGCCACTGAACAATATTTGTGGCTGTTGTCTCTGATATCATATATCCTGCTGTATATAAAATCTTTGGTGGTCCTGAGATCCTCATGTCAGTTCACACTATATTGCCAAAAGTACTGGGACACCACTCCAAATCATTGCATTCAGGTGTTCCATGACATTTCCTGGCTACTAAATATTCCACGGTCACCTGTTACTGGTATTATAACAAACTGGAGTCCTGGGTTAGTTCCTAGCAGGATTACTATTTGCATTCCATTTGTATGCTTTGTGCTTCTCCCCACAATTCAAACCCATACCGGCTGTTGTTTGGTATACGACCAGACTTGCCCTAAAGTGGTCTTATTTTCATGTCTCCAGCATACTAGAATGTAAACTTCTTTAAGAAATTATGTGAATCTGTAGCAACAAGGCAATAAAAGTGTAATGATCATCTTGAATGATAAGAGAGAATTATAACCTACAACAAGTAACGCAGCTTGTACCGTGTTCAGCATTTCGGTACATTCTAATGGAAAAAAAAAAAAAAACTCCTGGTGTTCCTTTTAAGAAAAGATCCAAACAGAGCTTTGAATCTCCTTGATGAAACATATGTTAGAAATGATAAAACACACGCTGACCACCCCCGGACACATTATCAGAACACACTCCGGCTACTTTCTAATGCAAAAGAGTGCGGATTGCCCTTGGCCATTCGGCATCCTAGTGTGAGTTAGCCGATATCTCTCTCTCCCCATTCTTACGAGTCGGTAAATGGCTATTTTGATTGACACCGCCGATTACTTTGTGTAAAATGGGATATTATAAAACATACTAAAAAAAAAACACTTTAAGAAGGAAATTGAACAATGCCATGTTGTTTCCTAAGCAGTGAGACATTTGTTATAGGGTTATTCTAACTAAGACTACACAATATGGTCAAAGGTTTGTGTACACCGACCTTCATACCCACAGTATATGAACAGGTATGTGGACCACCATCCAACTGACTGAGTTCAGGTGAAGGGTACTATTAATACTACATCATACAAAGACATTGTAGACAATTGTGCTCTTCCAACTGTGAGGTAAGAATTTGATGAAGGTCCTTTTCTTTTCCACCATGACTGTCCCCTGTGTACAAAGCCAGCTCCATAAATACATGGTTTTGCCAGTTTGGAGCTGGGGAACTGGAGTGTCCTGCACAGAGCCCTGACCTCAACCCTACTGAACACCTGTGGGAGGAATTGGAACACTGATTGTGAGTCAGGTATGCTCATCCTTAAAGGCATAGGGACACACCAGGAGTCCTACACATCTCAACGACAGCCGAATCGCCCACCAAATCCAACAAGCAAAACGAATGGCAAACGCACTCATCAATTCATACCTAGCTTTAGATCAAGGTGCACATGGAAGGGCTTTACACAGTACAAAAGCAAATGTTTCCCTATTGGAGAGAGGACATGCTCCAAGCGGCAAGCACCTGGCTCATTCCTTCCCCGAGCCGTGGAGGAGCGGTTTCTTCTTTGTGTGTTCTCCTTAACCTGGATCTGTTGTTGCAGCAAAAATAGCCCCTTGTTATCCTTAATATATTCATTTTTATTTATTTATTAAGCTAGTGAAAAGAGATTCAAAAAAATACATATTCTTTCAAAAATTGTTTTTACATTTTTTACATTACAAATGGAACGGAGAAAAAAAAGGTCAAATTAAAAAAAAATTAAAGTGACAATTATGTGCCAATCTGCCTACACATTAATTAGGCGGCACCAACTGGTGTGGGTTTCCAAACCGGGACAATAATCTAATTTCCTTAAATGTATCTTCAAGTAAAATACACCTAATGTCCCCGTACGCCAATTCAGAATTTACTAACTGAACAGAAAAAAAAAAAGAAAATGACAGAAAAACAAGCTCGCTGAAGGAATCATCATCATCATCATTCTCTAATATCTGAGGCAAGAGGGCAGCGCCGTATCCAAATGCAGAGAGTTTCCTTGGTAGCGTGATAGAGAGTGGATGCTTTAGTGTGAGGAGCCTTGATGGAGATTGGTAGAGTCATGGATTTTTGTTTGGATGCATTTTTACAGTGTTGCTTTCCTGAATCGGGGTGAGCGGAGTGGTTTTTGCTAAGCAGTATTTAAAAAAACAAAATACAAAAAAATTAGGGCTGTTACTGATTAAAATTTTTGTGTTCGATTAATCAAAACATTTTTTAATCGATTAATTTTGATTAATTATAACGCACATACAGATCCAACTACATTGGCCTATACACATACAGCGCAGCAATGAAGTAATAAAATGAACTAGGATCACCCTAATCCAGCACGTTATTAATCTCATGTGCCCCGCTCAATATGGCCGCCGCTTGAGTGGGGCAACTCAGAATAATAACGTGCTGAATTAGGGTGATCCTAGTTCATTGTATTACTGCATTACTGTGCTGTATGTGTATAGGCCAATGCCTTGGCTGGCGCTTTGGCAAACTCACCGGCCCAAGTGGCTCCGTCAGCTAACGAAGGGAAGGAGGGAGGAGTCCGGAGATGTCACGGACATCGACGTCACCGGACTCCTCCACCCTTCCCTTTGTTAGCCGACGGAGCCACTTGGGGACATCGACGTCACCAGACTCCTCCCCCCTTCCCTTCGTTAGCCGATGGAGCCACTTGGGGACATCGACGTCACCGGACTCCTTCCCCCTTCCCTTCATTAGCCGATGGAGCCACTTGGGGAGGAGTCCGGTGACGTCGATGTCCGTGACGTCACCGGATCTCCGACGGGACTCCGTGAAGCCAGTGGAGAGGTGATCAAAAAGATTAACGATTAATCGAGAAATGAATCGTTAATTTGCACAGCCCTAAAAAAAAACTAATACAATAAGTGACACAAGCATGAATACTCCAAAAACAAACAAACCTAAAAATAAAGAAAAAGGGATGACATTTTTAACTTTGATTAAATTTTGCAAGCGGTAAAATCAGTTTAGCCAAAACCACACCGCTCACCTCGATTCAGGAAAGCAACATTGTAAAAATGCATCCAAACAAAAATCCATGACTCTACCAATCTCCATGAAGGTGCCTCAAACGTAGGCCTGGTTCACACCTGAACGTTTTGAACTTGAACTAGGATCACACTAATCCAGCACGTTATTATTCTGAGTTGCCCCATTCAAGCGGCGGCCATATTGAGTGGGGCACGTGAGATTAATAACGTGCTGGATTAGTGTGATCCTAGTTCATTCTATTACTTCATTGCTGTGTTGTATGTGTATAGGCCCATGTAGTTGGATCTGTATGTGCGTTATCATTAATCAAAATGAATCGATTAAACATTTTTTTGATTAATCGAACACAAAAATTGTAATCAGTAACAGCCCTAATTTTTTTGTATTTTGTTTTTTTGAGTACTGCTTAGCAAAAACCACTCCGGTCACCCCGATTCAGGAAAGCAACATTGTAAAAATGCATCCAAACAAAAATCCATGACTCTACCAATCTCCATCAAGGCTCCTCACACTAAAGCATCCACTCTCTATCACGCTACCAAGGAAACTCTCTGCATTTGGATACGACGTTGCCCTCTTGCCTAAGATATTAGAGAATGATGATGATGACGATTCCTTCAGTGAGCTTGCTTTTCTGTCATAGTTACATAGTATTTGAGGTTGAATAAAGACATTAGTCCATCAAGTCCAACCTATTAGGATCTCATTCTAGGAGTACCTGTACCCCTGTATATTACCTGTAATTTCCTTTTTTTTTCTGTTCAGTTAGTAAATTCTGAATTGGCGTACGGGGACATTAGGTGTATTTTACTTGAAGATACATTTAAGGAAATTAGATTATTGTCCCGGTTTGGAAACCCACACCAGTTGGTGCCGCCTAATTAATGTGTAGGCAGATTGGCACATAATTGTCATTTAATCATATAACTGTTTCAGAGGCAGCAGGTAGCCACATAACATCTCCATTTATTTTCGCGGCAAAGAGGCATTGCTGTTAGGCGGTCGCTTACCACGGCATTTTCTCCTCTTCTAGGACTTCAAGCACAGTGTTTAATTACAACGTAATTTTGATGCATATCCTTGATTAAAATGAATGGGATTGTAGCTGAACTTCCCGTTCTGTTGAGATATCCGTGGAGGTGGTTAAGTTAAAAAGCTAAAACAAGTCCTGGAGGAAATGCCAGGCACGATGTAAAAATAAATACATTATTAATTACATTTTATATAGAGAGAGAGAGAGATACTCTGTATGTATACATTGTGACAGGACAGTGCCGTGCCACTATGGTGATTGGTGTGTTTGGCGCCCAGGACTCTTGGCCAGAGCCGGGTTTCCAGTTGTTTCCAGGTTTTCTGGAGTATAACTGGGATCTGGGTCTCTGGAGTTTTCCAAGAGTCTTGGGCGGGATCAAATCTCCAGTCCTGGGGCCAGGTGCAGCCAATTGCCAAGTCAGACTGTCCAGGTGGCTGCTAACAGCCCTATCAAGAGAGTGGACAGAGAGGAAGAGGCAGCCAGTGGTGCAGGAGTACATGCAGAGCGTGGGAGACTGTGTGCATAGGACGCACGAGACACTGAGCTCGAGTCTGACTGGAGAGGCCTGAGAGGTCCTGTGGCACACATGGTTTGTGGGCGAGGCCAGGAGGGTCTGTGGCACATGAGGTGTGTTTGGAAAGGCCAGGAAGACCGTCATCGCACAGGGTGAAGCTGCTGGGTGTCTGGCCATGAGCAGGCTGAGGCTCTAACCCCGAGGTGGGACATGATACTGGTGCTGAGCCAAATCTTGGATGTTGCTGGAAGATACACCCTGTTTATGTTTGTTTGCTGAAAAGAAGCAATTTAAGTTGTACTGTTTGGAAGCAAATAAAGTTTTATTCGCTGATACGGCTGGCTAAGGATCCTTAAATACCTGAAACCTTACAACACGCATTGTAAAATCTTGGATTAAAACCTCCTTCCCTCAGCCAGAACACTAAAGATGGGTCGTGGACGGGTCTTTCAGCATGACAATGACCCAAAACATACCGCCAAGGCAACAAAGCAGTGGCTGAAGAAGAAGCACATTAAGGTCATGGAGTGGCCCAGCCAGTCTCCAGACCTTCATTATATAGAGTATGTATGGAGGGAGCTGAAACTTCGAGTGGCCAAGCGACAGCTAAGAAACCTGAAGGATTTAGAGAAGATCTGTAAAGGGACCAAAATTCCTCCTGAGATGTGTGCAAACCTGGTAACCAACCACAAGAAACGTGTGGTGCTTGCCAATCCTATCGGTGCCTAGCTCCACCCACAGCCATTTAGATTGACAGCACTTTGATCTATTTGCACAAGCTACAGTAAGTGATGCAAAAGCCCTGCCCAGTCCCTCCCACCTCCTCCACCACTGTCTCTAGGTTTCAGGAGAAATCAAGCTTCCCAGCTGTATATGTTACATATGTTATGACATTTAACATGCCAAATAACCTGTTTACCACTCCAAGGGGCTGCTACCAACAATGCACGGTGTGCTGGGCTTTCCTATTAGAAAGCCTAGACAAAGTGCAGGCACCTGCTAGTGCCTAACTTTAGGTTAATACTCAAACCTTTACCAGTCCAGCACAGAAACCTCTGCTGGCTACTGAGGTTCTAGAGTCGAACTGTTGAATGGAAGGGGCGAGGCTTAACTCTAGTTGGGGGTGGAATTGAATTTTCCCAAGACCTCCTGCTTTCCAGCTCTCTCGTCAACTCCTACCAAGCTCGCCTCTAGGACTTCCTGTCCATCTATCTTCCACTCTGACTGCCTTTAGGCGATCCCTTATAGACTTGTGCGCTGTCAAAAAATTTGTTCCGTTTCGTACCGTTTCGGAATATCCGTTATTTCGTATTTCGTATCCGAAACTCAATTCTGATTCGTACGGAATACGAATTTTCGTTAGTTTCGGCACATTTTCGTAACTTTACGAACATTCGTTATGATGAAGTCAAAAAGCAAAAATACCTTTGTTAATATTGGAGTCGATGTGGTAGTTGTTTTTTTATCCGAAATACGAATTCCGTTAACGGATTCCGTATCCGAATTTCGTATTTCGGATAAAAAGAAAACTACCATCAACTCCAATATAAATGTACTTTGCTTTTTAACTTCAATATAACGAATGTTCGTAACGGAACGAATTTCCGTCAACGGAATTTCGTATTTCCTGCGTGTGTATTGTAATGCAACTCTCAGCAGCAGCGGATCCGTATTTCGAATTAAAAAAAAAAATCTTGTCATGTTGTTCAATCTCATTTACAGGGGTAATATTAGTTCCTGTTTCAAAGAAGACAAAAACGAGAGGGGCGCCTTCTCCTAGTGCAGATAAATGTTATTTTTCAATTAACAATAAGATAAAGTAAATGAATGAATACTCACAAGAGTAGAAGATCACAAGCATTGGGAACAATGTAGAGACGAAAGCCGAACTGGTACAGTGGCAGTCTATCAGATGTGCCCCATGTGCAGATCAGTGTACCAACGTGTCGACGCGTTTTCGGGGCACGCCCCCTTCGTATGTCCTGACAGAGCCAGTGTCTATGCCTTGTAAACCACCTTAAAGGAGAACTATGAGATGAGTGATTTCCACTCACCTCATAGTTCTAGCCGACCTGTGACAATGAGACTGTCACAGGTCGGCTCAGTAGATCAGGAGGTGAGGGAACACATACCAGGTTCGCTCACCTCTCGATCCTGTCACGGCTCTCTGCCATGACAGGGGGAGGGCTGGATTCCCCTCTCCCTGCTCCGATCTGCCAGCGCTGACTGGCGGAACGGACGGGGGAGGGGGCGGGTACAGCTGGCTCTGCCTCTAGATAGGCAGAGCCAGCTGTCACTCACGCAGCTGGGCGGATCCCGTCATCTACGTCGGGATCCGCTCCGGCTGCGGCGTCTCAGCTCGCGGTATACTGAGCCTAGGGTGACGGGAGGACGCTAGTTTGTGTCCTCCCGTTACCCTAAGGAGAACTATGGGGAAAAACACTGACCCCATAGTTCTCCTTTAAATCACTTTAATTTCACCTCACCCATTGACCCTCAATGCATTTTGCATATATACGGTGAAATGTCAGAAGCCAAATTTGATTAATCGCTCCAAGAAATGTATTTTTCAGGATCCAAAATGCCAACACTTTTTAGGGGAACAGAGCTCCCCCTTCATCAGGACTCAGGAATAAAGAATTATGAAACAATATAAGCTGTGTATCTAAAGCCACAAGCTCTAGTCTGTAACATAATATCAAAGTTATATGCACAAAAAAGCAAAATCTACACTATGACTAAACAATGATTCTGACTATGAATGGGAACTACAAATGGAACATTTCATCAATTAAAAAATAATAAGTAAACAAAAAAATGTACTGTATTTGATGGCGTACAAGACTACTTTTTATACTTAAAAACATCCCCCGGAAATCCAGGGTCGTCTTATACGCGGGGTATACAATGTATAACTTTAGTTAGTTTGGGCCAAGCTGGCCCAAAACGAACATCCCTAATCTGTCAGCCCGCTGGATGTGCGTTAATATTGTATGTACGGTAGCTTCGGCTACATAAAGTATACCGAGCTGAGCCAATCACGGCGAGCGATGTACACAACCTCTGCCAATCCAATCAGGCTTTGTATTCATTAATAGAATACATTGCTCGCCGTGATTGGCTCAGCGCGGTGTACTGTATGTAGCTGATGCTACCGTACATACAGTATTACCGCACATCCATCCATGATGTTTTTAAATGGTGTTGCCTCGGAAGTGGGGGAGTCTTATATGACGAGTATAGCCCAAAACCTATGTTTTAAGTGGAAAATTAGGGGGTCGTCTTATACATCCAGTAGCCTTATACGCCGGCAAATACGGTATGTATAATATATAACTATGACACCAAGAAATGATATCGATAAAACCATTAAATATTTATGTAAACAAATTAAATATTTTAAAATAATATAATGACATGAAATATATAGAAAATTAAATTATATCAATTGTATTTAATAATACATTAATTCTGACGGTAAATGGGAACATAAAAATAGATCATCACATCTAATAAAAAATAATGAATAACAAATAAATGTATTTATATATAATGTATGTATATTGAGTTATGTCACCGAGA
>NW_017307803.1:202411-210188 GCF_000935625.1 Nanorana parkeri
ATCATATTGATAAAACTGATAAATATTATAATATAAAATAGTATAATTAAATGAAATGAAAGTTAAAGTGACATTAAAGTCAAGCTTTTGTTTCCCCCCTTTCCCAATCCTGCTGTAAGGACTTACCGTAAATGATGTCTCTTGATCCGATCATCTTCTTCTTTCCTGTCCTTTTCAGCTGTCCCTCCAGCGCTGGGTGCGGGTCTCCGATCCAGCGCTGACTCCTCTGTCCTTCTCTTCGCTCATGTCCCACGGAGTCTGTGCGGGTGCGCGCTGCTCCATAGACTTACTTTGTGTCTCTCCTCATCTCCCGGCTGAACATCCGAACTGTGCATGCGCCCGCCCCAAGATCCTTTGTGGCCGCCCGAGAAATTTTCAGATGTTCGGACAGGAGCGCGCCGCGGAGACACAGGTACCTATTAAGCCTTTGAAAAAGTTATTTTTTTAAATCATTTTGCATATAACTGCTTGTTAGCACTAGATACACACTGAGTGGCCAGATTATTATGACCACCCCATCAGTACTTCGTTGGGCCGCCTCGTGACTCCACGAGATGATGAAAGGTGATGCGAGGAATCTGACACGGCACTGTTGCCCTTCTGTTGTCTTGTACCAGTCTTGCCCCCTCCCCGTTCTGCCCTAACATTGACTAGTCGCTGACGGCCACAATTCGCACGTTCAGACCCAGATTTTCGGCTGACAGTCCGGTCTTTAAACACTTTAACAACAGCTGCTCTTGAACATTTAACGAATTCTGCTGTTTTGCTGATACTCGCTCCATGGCTCCGAGCGCCAACAATCATCCCGCGTTCAAAGGCTGTTACATCGCGTTGTTTCCCCGTATCTTCAGAAACAAATCACTTCTACTGTCGTGGTAACCAACCTGCTTCCCTATTTATAATGGTCCGGCCCTCTAGCAACTTCAGCGCCAAATTATAGCTAATTTGCCTACAAACGTCAGGTGGTCATAATAATCCGGCCACTCGGTGTATATAATAATCCGGCCACTCAGTGTTTATAATAATCCGGCCACTCAGTGTATATAATAATCCGGCCACTCAGTGTATATAATAATCCGGCCACTCAGTGTATATAATAATCCGGCCACTCAGTGTATATAATAATCCGGCCACTCAGTGTATATAATAATCCGGCCACTCAGTGTATATAATAATCCGGCCACTCAGTGTATATAATAATCCGGCCACTCAGTGTATATAATAATCCGGCCGCTCTGTGTATATAATAATCTGGCCACTCAGTGTATATAATAATCCGGCCGCTCTGTGTATATAATAATCTGGCCACTCAGTGTATATAATAATCTGGCCACTCAGTGTATGTAAAAATGTATTGTATTTGATCCAGGTCCTCCTGTAATGTTATAGTGTCTAAGTCCATGTCATCTATGCCCATAGATCTCAGCTTGTGTAGTAAGCGTTTATGTGGTACTGTGTCAAATGCTTTTGAACAATTCAAATATACCACATCCACCGGCCTCCCTCCATCCAGATGTCTACTTACCTCTTCGTAGAATGTCAGTAGGTTGGTCTGGCAGGAACGGTCCTTCCTAAATCAATGTTGATTATCATTTATTATACCATTGTTTAATTGCACATATGAATAAGGTATCTCTGCCTCTCTTGGGGGAAAGAAGTGAATAAAGTATATCTGCCTCTCTTGGGGGAAAGACGTGAATAAGGTATCTCTGTCTCTCTTGGGGGAAAGAAGTGAATAAAGTATCTCTGCTTCTCTTGGGGGAGAGGCGTGAATAAGGTATCTCTACCTCTCTTGGGGGAAAGACGTGAATAAGGTATCTCTGCTTCTCTTGGGGGAAAGAAGTGAATAAGGTATCTCTACCTCTCTTTGGGGAATGGCATGAATAAGGGATCTCTGCCTCTCTTGGGGGAAAGATGTGAATAAGGTATCTCTACCTCTCTTTGGGGAATGGCATGAATAAGGGATCTCTGCCTCTCTTGGGGGAAAGATGTGAATAAGGTATCTCTACCTCTCTTTGGGGAGAAGCATGAATAAGGTATCTCTGCTTCTCTTGGGGGAATTATGTAAATAAGGTATCTCTACCTCTCTTGGGGAGAGGCGTGAATAAGGTATCTCTTCTTCTCTTGGGGGAGAGACGTGCATAAGGTATCTCTGCCTCTCTTTGGGGAAAGACGTGAATAAGGTATCTCTACCTCTCTTGGTGGGAAAGACGTGAATAAGGTATCACTACCTCTCTTGGTGGGAAAGACGTGAATAAGGTATCTCTGCTTCTCTTGGGGGAATGATGTAAATAAGGTATCCCTGCTTCTCTTGGGGGAATGATGTGAATAAGGTATCTCTTCTTCTCTTGGGGGAGAGGCGTGAATAAGGTATCTCTGCTTCTCTTCGGGGAGAGGCGTGAATAAGGTATCTCTGCCTCTGTTGGTGGAGAGACGTGAATAAGGTATCTCTACCTCTCTTGGGGGAGAGGCGTGAATAAGGTATCTCTACCTCTCTTGGTGGGAAAGACGTGAATAAGGTATCTCTGCCTCTCTTGGTGGGAAAGACGTGAATAAGGTATCTCTGCCACCCCTGTACTTTCGCTGAGTCTGATCAATTTGTGACATTAAAGTTTTTGTAACGCTTTTATCAACCTGCAGAAAATAGAAACAGCGATATTTGCCGCAGATTTCTCTACAGATGACTTTACCTTGAATAGACTATGGTAGAATAGAACTATGGTAATCAAATGTCTTGTTTTTTTTATTTTAAGTCAAGCAGCTGTTCTGACTAAATCATTGCTGGAGGCTTCGGAGCAGCTGGGTTAATACCAAAGAAGATACTTTCCATGAAATATGTTTTCTTTCTGACTCACGCAGAGAGAAGTCTCGCCTAGAGGCACCCAACGCACTCATTGTAATTCCTGAAACAGGAAAAGTCAGGCAGGAACTTACATTTTTAGCGTAAAGCTGCACGACGGTTTTAGCCAGTGCAGTAGGTGGAAAAATGAGGTTAATAATGGAATGTGGTGGGTGAGCGCGATGCTGAGGATACATATTAAATCTGCGCCGGGATCCGAGAGGAAGAAAAGGGGAAAGAAGTGGAACGGATTAAAGAGATTCGATTGTTTTAGCGCCCGCGTTCCTCAACAATCATCCTCTGCGGCTGCCAACAATGCGGTGCTCATTGGCAGAGCTGGGAGGGCTGAATGATGCTGATCACATACAATCCCCGCACCTGTGAGGACACCGGAGACATTGAGAGAGATGAGTTAAATACAAAGAAATAAAAAAACAAACACAAATACTAAATGTTGAGGATGGGAAGGAGATTATATTTTGTTAGGACCATAGGGCGCGCGCAGCCTATTGCATTAGGGTATTCACACAATCTCGGCACATTCTGAACATTTCGAGCACTGCGCACACTCCGCACATTCCGAACACTCAGAACATTCCAAACACTCCGAACACTACGAACACTGCGCACACTGCGCACACTGCGCACACTGCGCACACTGCGCACACTCCGCACATTCCGAACACTCAGATCATTCTAAACACTACGAACACTGCGCACACTCCGCACATTCCGAACACTCAGATCATTCTAAACACTCCGAAAACTCTGCACACTTCAAACACTCCGAACACTGCGAACACTCTGCACATTCCGAACACTGCGCACACTTCGCACACTCCGCACACTCCGCACACTCCGCACACTCCGCACACTCCGGACACTCCGAACACATCCGCACACTCCGCACACTCCGAACACTCCGCACACTCCGCTCACTCCGCACACTCCGCACACTCCGAACACTCCGCACACTCCGCTCACTCCGCACACTCCGCACACTCCGAACACTCCGCACACTCCGCTCACTCCGCACACTCCGCACACTCCGAACACTCCGCACACTCCGCTCACTCCGCACACTCCGCACACTCCGAACACTCCGCACACTCCGCTCACTCCGCACACTCCGCACACTCCGAACACTCCGCACACTCCGCTCACTCCGCACACTCCGCACACTCCGAACACTCCGCACACTCCGCTCACTCCGCACACTCCGCACACTCCGAACACTCCGCACACTCCGCTCACTCCGCACACTCCGCACACTCCGAACACTCCGCACACTCCGCTCACTCCGCACACTCCGCACACTCCGAACACTCCGCACACTCCGCTCACTCCGCACACTCCGCACACTCCGAACACTCCGCACACTCCGCTCACTCCGCACACTCCGCACACTCCGAACACTCCGCACACTCCGCTCACTCCGCACACTCCGCACACTCCGAACACTCCGCACACTCCGCTCACTCCGCACACTCCGCACACTCCGAACACTCCGCACACTCCGCTCACTCCGCACACTCCGCACACTCCGAACACTCCGCACACTCCGCTCACTCCGCACACTCCGCACACTCCGAACACTCCGCACACTCCGCTCACTCCGCACACTCCGCACACTCCGAACACTCCGCACACTCCGCTCACTCCGCACACTCCGCACACTCCGAACACTCCGCACACTCCGCTCACTCCGCACACTCCGCACACTCCGAACACTCCGCACACTCCGCTCACTCCGCACACTCCGCACACTCCGAACACTCCGCACACTCCGCTCACTCCGCACACTCCGCACACTCCGAACACTCCGCACACTCCGCTCACTCCGCACACTCCGCACACTCCGAACACTCCGCACACTCCGCTCACTCCGCACACTCCGCACACTCCGAACACTCCGCACACTCCGCTCACTCCGCACACTCCGCACACTCCGAACACTCCGCACACTCCGCTCACTCCGCACACTCCGCACACTCCGAACACTCCGCACACTCCGCTCACTCCGCACACTCCGCACACTCCGAACACTCCGCACACTCCGCTCACTCCGCACACTCCGCACACTCCGAACACTCCGCACACTCCGCTCACTCCGCACACTCCGCACACTCC
This sequence comes from Nanorana parkeri, assembly GCF_000935625.1. Lineage (NCBI taxonomy): Eukaryota > Metazoa > Chordata > Amphibia > Anura > Dicroglossidae > Nanorana > Nanorana parkeri. Next base: position 207,381 of record NW_017307803.1, read on the forward strand.
GAACACTCCGCACACTCCGCTCACTCCGCACACTCCGCACACTCCGAACACTCCGCACACTCCGCTCACTCCGCACACTCCGCACACTCCGAACACTCCGCACACTCCGCTCACTCCGCACACTCCGCACACTCCGAACACTCCGCACACTCCGCTCACTCCGCACACTCCGCACACTCCGAACACTCCGCACACTCCGCTCACTCCGCACACTCCGCACACTCCGAACACTCCGCACACTCCGCTCACTCCGCACACTCCGCACACTCCGAACACTCCGCACACTCCGCTCACTCCGCACACTCCGCACACTCCGAACACTCCGCACACTCCGCACACTCCGAACACTTCGCACACTTCGCACACTCCGAACACTCCGAACACTCCGAACACTCCGCACACTCCGAACACTCAGAACACTCAGAACACTACGAACACTACGAACACTCAGAACATTCTGAACACTCCAAACATTGCACACACTCCAAAAACTCCAAACAATCCGCACATTCTGAACACTTCAAACACTGCGCACACTCTGAACATCCTGAACACTCCAAAATAAGTCCCATGATGTCACGACTCGCTCTGCCCCTTTGTTGACATTCGGATCAGAGCTGTCATTTTGCGGCAGTGTTTGTCGGGATCTGTCCTCATTGAAGGGGTGGGGAGTGGGGTAGTATTTTTTCTTTCAGTGGCTGTCATCCATCGTGATTGATGCGGATTTACAATGCTGGACAACATGATTGACCTTTTGGATTACGTCAATGAACATTTTTTTCTTTTTAATAAATTGTCAAAAGCCTGCTTTGTGGGTTTTTTTCAAATAAAGAAATGTTTTGTGGTGTGGTGTGTTTATTTACAATTTTACAGTATTTGGTGAATGAGTAGGGGCAACAACTACCCCTTACTCATTCAGAAGGGGGGCAAGCGGCATCGTGTAAGCCCTCCTACCCACTGGGCCAGGATTGTGGGGACGAGGCCATTGTCCTCATCTACATGGGGACAAGGTGCTTTGCCAAGGGCAAAAAAAAAGATCAGGGGTCTGGTATGGAATTTTTGGATGGGCCCCACACTCATTTTTTGTCTTTTTGGAGTTGGCACCCCCCTAAAATTCCTACCAGACCTAAAGGATCTGGTATGAATTGGGGGAGTTGGGGGGAGCCACATGCAGGGATTCTTTTTCTCATTGCTTCTGTGGACTGCCAGAAGTTAAAAAGAAAATGTCACTTTTTTTTCTAATGTCACTTTGCTGCAACGGAAACTTGTTCGGACCCGAATCCCCAAAAAACAAATGACGAAAAATCCGAAACGAACTGAAGTGGATTTTTTTGCTGGGGCACATGTCTACTGAACATTCCAAATATCCGAACACTCTGAACTCCTACGAGACCATAACATACAGGGGTACATGTAGTCTTAAAGGAGAACTATAGGGTCAGTGCTTTTCCCCATAGTTCTCCTAAGGGTAATGGGAAGGACACAAATTAGCGTCCTCCCGTCACCCTAGGCTCAGTATACCGCGAGCTACAGCTCCCTATATACTGAGACGCCACAGCCGGAGTGGATCCCGACAATACTGTCTGGATCCACCCAGCTGCCTATCTAGAGGCATAGCCAGCTGTACCCGCCCCCTCCCTTGTCCGTTACGCCAGTCAGCGCTGGAGGATCGGAGCGTGGAATCCCTGCAGGGTGCCATGAGTGACAGTCACAGCTCTCTGCACGGATAGATCGAGAAGTGAGAGAGTGACGGTATGTGTTCGCTCACTTCCCGATCTATTGAGCCGACCTGTGACAGTCTCATTGTCACAGGTCGGCTCGAACTATGAGGCTGAGTGAAAATCACTCCCCTCATAATTCTCCTTTAAGAACCTAGGACCACACAGGGACTCATATACACACATGCACACACTACACACACACTTACACATAAAGGTTGAACTCCATGGATCTGTGTCTTTATTCAACCTCAAATACTATGTAACTCTATGAACACTCTGAACACGCGCCCTCCTGACAGCCGAGCGCGGCCGAAGGTTGAGGACCTCCAGTCTAGTCTATGAGCGTCATTAGCATTTAATATTTAACATTAACACTTTGATGGATGAGTCCAATAATCAGTCCCCTTTGATCCATGTCCTCCATATCACTTATCAATAGGAGCAGAGCTCGATCAATGGCCGGGTCTGTGATCTCTGCTGTTAAAAGACTTGCTAAATCATTGTGCAAGAATTGTCCAGGGCTGAAACAACTTGATAAATAGACCCCGGGGGACGTCAGAGGATTGAACAATATGCTATTAATCAGGAAAGCTGTTTAATACCAGGCAACCATCACTTATTGCTGCTGAAAGGTTTTCACTATTCTATTCCCTTTCAGAACGAGAAGTCTTAAAGGAGAACTATGGGGTGAGGGCTTTTCCCCATAGTTCTCCTAGGGGAACGGGAGGACACAAACTAGCGTCCTCCCATCACCCTAGGCTCAGTATACCGTGAGCTACAGCTGAGACGCCGCAGCCGGAGCGGATCCCGACATCGATGTCGAGATCCGCCCAGCTGCGTGAGTGACAGCTGACTCTGCCTATCTAGAGGCAGAGCCAGCTGTACCCGCCCCCTCCTCCCTCCGTTTCGCCAGTCAGCGCTGGCGGATCGGAGCGGGGAGAGGGGAATCCAGCCCCTCCCATGTCACGGCAGAGACCCGTGACAGGATCAAGAGGTGAGCGAACGCCGGTATGTGTTCGCTCACCTCCCGATCTACTGAGCCGACCTGTGACAGTCTCATTGTCACAGGTCGGCTAGAACTATGAGG
>NW_017307803.1:211713-235031 GCF_000935625.1 Nanorana parkeri
GGGGGGGGTGAAACCCCCCCCCCCCCCCCATAGTTCTCCTTTAAAGGGACCTGAGCATCAGAGACTTTTCTTTCATTACAATGGTAAGTGCAGCATGTGATGTGTCAGTGTAACTTCCAGGTATTTATTACCTCCTAAAGAACTACCCCTGACATTGCCTTCAGCTGTTTTTCTCTCCAGAGGGACGGCGCCAAGAGGCAGGGCTTTACTTTGCCCCCTGATGAGTGTTAAGGTGTCCATACACCTTGCAATCATCGGACGAAAATTGTCGTCCGGTGATCGAACTGTCGTACAATTTGCGTACGACGGGCCCCATCCTGCCCCGACCATCGCACCTAGGAACGCCCACTCCTCCAGACTGACTCCCACCCACCAAGACATTTTGATATTTGCATAACTCCTCCCAAGAGGACTGTTGTCCAATTTTCGTACGTCGGCCCCATCCTGCCCCGACCATCGCACAGTTCAATTAGCGTGCTTTAGCAGCAATCACCTGGACGAATTTTGTTAATCGGCCGCACGGATTTTCGTTTGCGCATGAGCAGTGTTAATCATACAAATTTTGACATATGGAAACGCCACCAACCTTCCGAAAATCGTGCGATCGACCAAAGTTTTCCAGCATGCTGGAAAGACGAACGTTGTACGATTGTGCACTATTTGTTGTTGTAGACTCCCCATCAACCTTACAAATATCGGACGAAAACGCAAACGAAAATCGGCCGATATTCGTAAGGTGTATGGGCACCTTTAGGATGTTGAAGCAGAAGCAGGGGGACTCATGCACTGCAGTAGACATGTGCGATTTGTTTAGTTCCGAATCAAAATTCTGACAAATGTTCTGAAATTCAGACACATCCGAATTTCCGAATCCCAGTGCGTCCGAATCCGAATTTCGGTTCCTGTCCAAATAAACTGAATTGGACATGTTACTATTCTGGCCAATCGGATGTGTTTTTCGGTTTAATGCATCTGAATGGGTCTGAATACAAATTTCCGTTACATGGGAACCATATACAGTATATACATATAATACTAAAGCCGAGGCTCCTAGACCCGAATGGCATTCGGTATCCAAATTTCTGAATTGATTTCGGGAACTCCTGAATGCCATTCGGGTCTAGGAGCCTCAGCTTTAGTAATATATGTATATGGAATTCAGGAGCTCCCAAAATCAATTCAGAAATTCGGATCCGGAATTCCATTCGGGTGTAGGAGATTCAGCTTTAGTATTAATATCTGTATATGGTTTTCTGTGGTATTTGCAAAGAATATTCCTAAATTCATCCGAAACTAATGAAATTCGGATTTCGTCCGAATCCGAAACCCAAGCTGAGTTGAATTTTCGTATACGAATCCCGAAATAATGAAATATCCGAACCGAACCAAATTTTTCTGCAGCTTACATATCTACATTGCAGGTCCTCAGGTGCAGATTCCTCTCCAGCAAAGAGAAATGTGAGCAGCTCAGTAGTGACATCAGCAAATCGTACCCCTAAGGCTCTGTTCACACCTAGGCGTATAGAATATGCGCGTTTGTCGACACACGTTTTTACCGCGATTTGGGGTAAAAAAACGCGTGACAAACGCGCGTTTCCGAGGGCTACTTGGCTGTATCCCAATGGAAACGCGCAACAAAAACACAGCAAAGAAGCTCATGCACCTTCTCAGGCGTAGGCCGTTTTGTAGCGCGTTCAGACGGGCTGAAATATGGCGAGGTGTGAACCATACCCATAGAAAACAATGGGATTTTCATGTTTGAGCGTTTTGTAGAGCGTTCGTGGAGCGTTGAACGCGCTACAAAACGTACAGGTGTGAACCAGGCCCAAATCTCCTGAAACCAGCCGTCAGAGGCAGCAGTGCCTTAGATCTCACACTGCAGATATACAGCTATGAGGGTACAGTACAGCCGTGACTAGGCACCCTCACATACCAGGAAGTGCTCTGATATTTTTCAGAGCTCTGCTTAGGCACAATTATCATTTCATAACATAGCAAATCTTCACTTTTGAGTGCAAGTCCACTTTCATTGAATGACACATGGCTAGGGATTTGTAGTAGCACAATTCAGCTACTAACAATCTCCTGTGTTGCTCTAACCTTAGAAAAAGTGAAAACCGAAATACTACAATCATATTCTAGCTCTTTTCCCCCCAGTCTGACAGCCCCTGGCCCCACCCCTTTCATTCATTGGGCTTTAGTTACTTCAATCATAGAGGCTCACGTCACATGTGAGTGTTACCTGGGGGTGATATATATGCCAATACATCCTGCCTAGGAACGCCCACTCCTCCAGACTGACACCCTCCCACCAAGATATTTTGATATTTGCATAACTCCTCCCAAGAGCCGACCTCACATTTGAGCACTCCTGGGAGGAGTGCTGAGGCAGTGTGCTGTGATGTTTTCATGAAGCTATGTGCAGCACCCTGCTGGCTACTCCCACTAGCCATGATCTGCCTGCATTGGTTGGAAAAGCACAGTGACTCAGTTATGCGTTATTGCAACACATGTCACTTGCGCCACTGTGTTACAGTGCCATGCATTTTGAATGGCACCCCACTGCACTGAGGTTAGGCTCACAGTGCACACTGCATTGCAGAAATGCGCACAGTAGCAATGTGCAAGAATGTGCATGTTATGCATTGTGGTGCTGGGTTGCCATTCATTCTTCATTCCTTGCCATTGTACTTGCATTCGAATGCGCCACAATGCACGGTAATGCACCACCATGTGTTGCGGTGAGCTGCACTTTCAAGCTCATACACCTTTGTCGGCCCATTTTAATGCAGTTGGGAGCTGGCTGTCCTAAAACAACACACGTTACTGCACAAAGTAACGCACATCATTGCGTTTTGTGTTAAAGCGCCACCAAGGTGTGAACATAGCATAAGAAAACGCACCTGCATTGAAGCCCACTGCAATGCACATTGACACAAGGTAGTGCGTTGCCATGCTTATGTGACTTTAGGCGTGTTAGGTTGCACTGGCAGCCAATTCACTTTAAGTGGGCTGCCCCAACACAACACAAGTTAGCACCCATTAACACACTGCACACCCATCACACAGTCCCCCAGACCTTGTTCCTCTGCATTGCACTGCAAAATGAGACATTGATTGCCTTTGTCAGATTGAGACGTCTGCCACAAGGGGCTTACAATCTGATTTACATCTTTCTATCCCTTGCAGAGTCTTATGCCTATGAAGAGCCAGTACATTCCGGCACAGGTAGGAAATATGATCGCACCGCAGAGTGATACTCTGCAGCTCCAGACTGCCCACCGCAGCTCATCAATAATCCCTGACAGACTCCTCTCTGGCATCCCCAGAACCTGGGCCTATCTTGGCTCATTTCATTTGACATAATCATTCCTTAATTATAGCAGAGGTGGTATCATCGGCAGTAATTACTGGGAACATGTCAAAGCTTGCATAATGGAGTGGAGCACTTATGGGAGGGAGGCAGCCAAGATCTCCTCCGACAAAGAGGGGGGAACATTGTATCGGGCTGGCACCGAGCGCGCCGCCTGGGCGCCGGGTGCCAGGAACCTCCTGCGAACATTTATGAATTTACAAAGAGATGTACAACAACAACACGCTGATAAAAGGCCCCCTGATTATTGATTGAGTTAGTTACACAGACGCTGCTGCCTGCCTTAACGCTTTAGGCTCTGGTCTGAGCCTTTCCGAAGATGGTTCTACTTAAATGGGATGGTGGGAGCTCCTCATAATGGGCACAGCAGGTGTACAGACCAGGGAACTCAGCACATGAATGGTGGGATCCCCTCATAATGGGCACAACAGGTGTACAGACCTGGGAACTCAACACAGGGATGGAGTGAACCCCTCATAATAAGTGCAGCGGGTGTACAGACCTGAGAACTCATCATGGGTATGGTGGGAGCCCTTCATAATGGGCACAGCAGGTATATATACCCAGCAATTCAGGACAGGGATGGAGGGAACCCGATAATAATGGGCACAGCAGGTGTACCGACCCAGAAACTCAGCACATGGATGGAGGGAACCCCTCATAATGGGCACAGCAGGTGTACAGAACTCAGCGCAGGAGCAGGGAGATCAGAATCATTTAGCTCTGCACAGATGTCTGCCGGGGCAATGAGCAACTACAGGAGCAGTAGTGATGTCATTGAATCATAATTAAGGTATGCAATGAAAATGGAAAGGTTGCATTAACTATCGGAGGAACCAGAGAAAACAAAGTATACGCAGATTATATTTCAGCTTCATTACAAAGCTGCTTGCAGAGCGATCCTATGCGTTATACAATTTCCTCTTCCAGCCGGAGTGTTCCTTTAGATCTGCCATCCCGCAGGAAACGTTTGTCTGAGGTGTGAAGAGACTGGGAATTGTGTACTAAACACTTTGTGTACCTTGTATACATTTAATCGCGGCGTTCCATCAATGTCAGACGCATACACCTGGAATTCAGGCCGCTCCACAAGGTGAAACGTGTCAGCAAAATGTCTAGCAAGCAACTAATTAAAACATTTGCAAAGCTCTACAAACAGAGAATCTGTGCGGCAGAAAATAGAATTACCATATTGCTGAAAACACTAAAAATAATCAGAGGCGTACAAGAACGTCTGAGCAGAAATAGACGACGTGAAGGTTCCTCTCCTCTGTAATAATGACTTCCTGAAAGCTTTTCATTCCCCCACCGAATACATTTCCTGAAACGCGGCAGATACCCCACAAAGGTAAACTTCACTCTGCTCCAAAACGAAGGTTCTCCTCAATTATATTTCAAACGGAACTTAAAGTGGCAAATTGATACAAACTGTGGGCGCTCAATAGGATACAAATCATCTATTAAAGCTCTTCTCTCCAGAGCTCATTCAAGTGTTCCCATGAGAATAAAAAAAATTATATACACGGCCTTGCCGCTCTCTCCAGAATCCAAGCGCACCACTGGAGAAATGATAGAAGGAGGACCGGCATTGTGTGATATCGTCAATGCAACTTATACCCACAAAATAGAAAATCATATGTACCATAAAACCATCCGAGGAGAGTCCTACTCTATCCACTGGATACCAAAAGTGTCCAACTGTTGAATCCTATCAAAAGAACAAAAAGTGGGGGAGGAAGCGCCACAACCAGGCAAAGACCTGTGGAAGGGTAAAGGCCAACGTTGTGGATGAGCCAGATGGGGAGACTTCGTTTGGAGTTATGTTGATGGGAATAGGCGGGATGGTGATGATGATCCAGCGAGTGTTGCACCTTGCAGCTTTTAGTGAAGGGAATCAGGGTGGGAAATAAAACCGGTGGACAGGAGAAAATTCAGGAATAGTTACGCATATGCCTGGTTGTGGCGCTTCCTCCCCCACTTTTTGTTCTTTTGATAGGATTCAACAGTTGGACACTTTTGGTATCCAGGACTCTCCTTGGATGGTATTATGGTACATATGACAATCATTCCAGGCAGAAACTATGACGTGTCTCCACCACAGCAATGAAATCCTGACCGCGAATGGTGTACAGAAAGATATGTGCACAAATATGTATACACCGATCAGCCATGACATTATGACCACCCACCTAATATTGAGTACCCCTTTTCCTGACCCATTGAGGCATGGACTCCACTAAACCTCTGAAGGTATGCTTTGGTATCTGGCACCAAGCCGTCAGTAGCAGGACCTTTACGTCCTATAAGTTGTGAGGTGATCGGCCTCCGTGGGTCCGACTTGATTCTCCAGCACATCCCACAGATGATCGTTTAGATTGAGATCTGGGGAATCTGGAGGCCAAGTCACCACCTCAAACTCATTGTTGTGTTCCTCAAACCACTCCTGAACCATTTTTGCAGTGTGGCAGAGCACATTATCCTGCTGAAAGAGGCCACTGCCATCAGTGAATACTGAAGGGGTGTACTTGGTGAGCAACAATATTTAGATAGGTGGTACGTGTCACATCCACATGAATGGCATGGCCCGAGCAGAACCCCAGCAGAACATTGCCCAAAGCATCACACTGCCTCTGCCGGCTTGTCTTCTTCCCATAGTGCATCCTGGTGCCATCTCTTCCCCAGGCAAGTGACACACACACCCAGCCATCAACATATAGGAAAAGAAAATGTGATTCATTAGACCGAGGCCACCTTCTTCCATTGCTCAGTGGTCTAGTTCTGATGGTCATGTGCCCATTATAGGAGCTTTTGCTGATGGACACGGGTCAGCATGGGCACCATGACAGTTCTGCGGCTACACAGCCCCATACACAACAACCTGCAATGCTCTGTGTGTTCAGAGACCTTTCTATCAGAACCAACATTCACTTTTTCAGCATTTTGATTTACAGTATCTCTTCTATCAGATCAAACTATACGGGCCAGCCTTCCCTCCCCACGTGCATCAATGAGCGTTGGCCGCCCATGAACCTATCAGCGGTTCACTGGTTTTGCTTCCTTGGACCACTTTTGGTTGGTACTGACCACTGCAGACCAGGAACATTCCACGAGAGCTGCAGTTTTGAAGTTGCTCTGACCAAGTCCAGTATATAGAATGGGGGGTGGAGGTGATATTTTTAGTTGTTCGCATAGATGGATGCTTGTTTATTGCTTTCTTTACTGCAGCAGGGAATTTTCACCTTAAAACAAACAAAAAGATTATGAGTATCTCTCGCAGACTTGACTGCATTTCATTATTTCAATTTAGTGTAATTAGTAGAACCTATGATGAACTCAGTATAACTTCTGTTTGGTTTGGTTACACAATTGTTGCATCTTCCAGGATGGACAAAGACACTTTCCTTGATATCGGAAAATACCTCCTGGTGACACCTGGTTTTTGTTGTCACCCGTTGACCTTGTTTCTAAGCCGGGACATAATGCACGGACCGTCACAGACCCCCACAAAGGGCTCGGTTACCACCGGTTTACACGGAATGTGCCCGCTTTCTCCCCATCCTCTCTGACTTTGCATTCATGAAATGATTGAATTGGCAGGGCCTCGCGGAATATTCTGCACGAACCGACTCGTTTCTATTCAGACGCCATACGGAGGTCAATCTGAGACAATTTATTTTGTGATGATGTCCTCTATTATGCTCCTCGGTGATGAGAATGTATTTGATGTCCTTAATATCATTTTGTCAGGTATCCACGGACCCCTGTGGCCGGCTCCATCCTGCACATCGCAATTCGAAAACCTGGCGCAGCTGCCAGACTCCAGCAAACAGGTGCAAAATAGTCATCGCAGCCCAGAAGGGAAACATCAGGCTGGGGCTTGATGGATCTTCTTGCTGTTTTCTTGTATAGATTTGTCTGAAATTGTCAGCGGAGTTTGATGGTAATAGCGGGGAAAAGACGTGTGAAAGCCGAACGCTGGGCACGTATGAAGGAGGCAACAGTTATGCAGCTTTGAATCTGCTAACAAAATCATTTGTTTCTAAATACAACTAAAGTGTTTGGATTTGTCTTTATAAAAGTTTCCTGTAAGACCGGGTGATGGAATCTGATGGGGAGCATCCTGATAGGAGTGGGGGGTGCAGTGACGTAACAATCGCCATAGCGACCCAGGCGGCTGCTATGGGGCCCATGGCACAGGGGAGCACAGGAGGGACCGGCCAGATGCCGTGCGGGCCGCCTGGGTTGCTATGGCATCTTATGCTGGTGGCTGTCACTGGCGGCTGTGAGATGAATGCGCTGCTGTTCAGATCACTGACAGTGATCTGTGCAGCAACGCGTTCTTCCCAAAGCCGCTGCGGAGTTAATGATAGGCAACAGCGGCGGTGGAGCAGGCTGGACCCGGCAGTGGAGGCGGGGCCCGTGGTCAGCAGCAGAGGAGGAGGTGGGGCCCAGTGACAGAGAAGGAGGTGGGCCCGGTGATGGAGGAGGAGGCGGGGCCCATCAGCGATCGTGCAGGAAGAGGAGACGAACAGTTAAGGAGTGTGACCAGCCCACCTGAGGGTGACCCTGCAGAGCCCACCATAGAGAGTCTATGGTGGGCTCTGCAGGGTCAGCCTCAGGTGGGCTGTGTGGGATCTCAAGTGGGCTCTTCAAGGGGTGTAACTAGAAGTCCCATACAAAATTTTGCTATGGGGCCCTGTGATTTCCAGTTACGCCTCTGTACTTGTTCCATGTATTCTAACCTTGCTTGCATCAACAAGCCCTGACAACTGTCCATCAATAACTGCACCCCCCCCCCCCCAGCAAAATATAAACCTTTCCTAAACTTCAAAATGGACCTCCAATTATCACAACTGGTGAGCGGATGGGGGGTGCTAGAATTCATATGAGTTCCTCCCATGTGATAATTCCTTTCCCGTGCCTGTTTTTTATAGAAGCTGGCAATTTTAAAACTCCATCCTGCCTCTTCATTCAGTCGGATTCCTTCCTTCCTCAAGTATATTGTATAGGAAATTCACACCCAGATATTGACTGCTGAGATTATTGCACCATTCCGTCTTGCCCATAGACAACGTGAAATAAATTATCCGCCGATCACTTCTTGAAAAAAAGCTTTAATTAAACAGAAGAATTTTCTGCAGTTTCGAGAAACAGTGCGGGGATAATGCGTTCCGTAAGAAGAAAATAAATGAAGATGAAGAGATTAATAATGGTTGATACATAGAGGAAATCTTTATAGGATTTATAATAAAAAGTAGTTGTGTTAATGTTTATAGGTGATGAGATGTGATGCTCCTGTGTGCTGGATAATTACGACCATTATTGGAATGCTCATAATGCTTTATGGTATTTCATTCGCTGGGAAAACCTTCTGAGGTCCATAAGAAATGGAATTAGTAAGTGCTGCACCTTCCTCAAAGATTATCCTCCTGGTTTAGATTAAAGTGACACTAAACTCAGGAGTTAAAGGAGAACTATGAGGGGGGGTGCTTTTCACTCACCGCATAGTTCTAGCCGACCTGTGACAATGAGACTGTCACAGGTCGGCTCTGTAGATCGGGAGGTGAGCGATCACATACCGGCGTTCGCTCACCGCTCGATCCTGTCACGGCTCTCTGCCGTGACAGGGGGAGGGGCTGGATTCCCCTTTCCCCGCTCCGATCTGAAAGCGCTGACTGGCGGAACGGACGGGGGAGGGCCGTGTACAGCTGGCTCTATAAATAATGGATCTGCTGGCAGGATCAGCAATGAATGAAACAGTGTTAAGGTGCCCATACTCTGCACGATTATCGTACGATAATCGCGGGAAATCCCGCGATCGTACGATAATGGTGCAGTGTATGGAAAGCGTGCAACCGTTTCTACTGTACTGTATTTCGAGCATGTTCGAAAACCAGCCGAGAATGGTACGTTTTTCGTCTGGTTTTTAGCATGATCGTGAGATCACTGCCGCACGGGCCGTTACGCGCAAGCGCACACTGCCCGTTCAGCATTGCGGTCATCGGAAGCCCGCCCCTCAGCGGGGAGGGCTTGCGATGATCGCAAGTACGATCTGCCTGTCCAAGATGGGCAAAAGTCTCGCGAGGGTTGTAAAGTGTATGGCCACCTTTACAGGAGACTGAGAAACATAAAATCTGCTGGGTTAATGCTATCCACAGACTGCGCCATATGCATCATGTTTCTATTTTGCACCAAAATAAATAAGAACATTTAAAGAAAAAAATGGTATTAGTCTCAGCGGGAATACCTGGCTGCTGTAATGGAAGAGAAGGAGAACAGCGGGACTCGAATGATACAAAGTGTCCTATCCATGTGTAGTACGTATGCTAGTGACTTCAACAACAATTGACCTTCAAATGACTAGCAGCTTACATTATGAATGTCATAAGTGCACTTACATGGTAGTAAGGCCTCAGGAACATTCAGTCTCAGTTGTGGTTCTTCTCCGGGTCATCTTACAAAACGTGGCACTGGTCAGTTTGGTTAAAAGAAACTTAAAGTCGCATTGAACTTTCAAACCTTTTCTTCTATAATGAATCTGTATTAAACAAATATACATTGCCCAGCAAAGTATTTCTTTACATTCTTTACAGCTGGCTCCAACTCTCTCAGCTCTGCTTCCCTGAAGTTCCTGTTCAATACAAGATCACAAGGGACAGCAGAGTCTCCAGCAGCAGTCCATCTACTAGCTCAGAGAAGGTAGGAAGGAGGAGTAGTTTGCCTTGCTCTGCTTGTGTGTTGGTGGAAACACACACAGCTTAGTGGCACACACAAGGGTGGCTCCATAGGACGCCTTAAGGGAAAGCCTGCTCTTCAAAGGCTTTTCCACCTGCCTCTTATCTACTGTATCTGTCTTTTCCCACTTTGCTGTTACTTAGCTCTTTAGAGATCAAGGTTCTAGTGGTATCTTGGTCATGGTCTTCTAAGTGAGGAGAGCTGAGAAGGTTCTTTTTGGTATCTTCTCCATCATCCAATCGGTCACCACAACCAGCCAATGGTGGACAGCTACAAGTGCTTCCTCAAAGCCAGTTACTCCATTTTCAGCAAACTAGCATCTTAGGGGCCTTCCAGGAGGGAAGACTCCTGAAGCTTCCATTGTCCTAGGGCCTAAGCTCAGGAGATCTCGAGACAACTGATGAATTTTGAAACTCATAGATGAGTTTTCCAGCTCACAGAATATTCAGGGATATGGGGACTATTAGACACGTGTATACACACACATAAATGGGTTGAACTGGATGGACCTGTGTCTTTATTCAACCTAACCAACCATGTATCTCAGCAACACATCCTCATAGGGCCTAAGCCCAGGAGAGAAAGACCAACTTCCCAGCTCACATCACTAGGCCCCTGATACCCAGTGATCATCTGGACAGGCCCGGCGCAACCCAAGGCAAGTCAGGCGGCCGCCTTACGGCGCTGCAGGGTGAGGGCGGAAAAAACAGGGCATTTTGACAAGTACTTGTACTTGCCAAAATGCCCCGATGTTTGCGCTATGGTTTTTTTTTTTTTTCACTTACCTTCGGTGCGGGAGAGCAGCGGCGAGTCAGCGCTGGTCCAGTGGGAGGAGCTCCAGGTGGGTTCCTAATTTAGCTGGCCGGCGACTGCCTGAGGATCCCGACACGCGCGGCACCTCAGGCAATCGCCGGCCAGCTCAATTAGGACCCCCACCTGGAACTCCTCCCACCGGACCAGCGCTGACTCGCCGCTGCTCTCCCGCACCGAAGGTAAGTGAAAAAAAAACAAAAACATAGCGCAAACATCGGGGCATTTTGACAAGTACAGGGGGTCGGGGTCGTGGGAGGGGGGCGCAAAAATGCACCTTGCCTTTGTAGGCACGAATCCTAGCACCGGCCCTGCATCTGGATTGTTACAAATGTATTAAATAAGACATTACCGTACTCCTCCAGCACAACCTGATGGAGTATGCCCAACAGCATCTGACAAAGGAAAAACAACACTCTGTGCTTGGTGATACCCATCAAGGAGATACAGACAATCCATCTACAACCCACTGAGCCTATGGAGCACACAATAATGTAAAAAGGGAAATCAGGTATATACTAAATCCCTGCATGTGGTATCTCTAGCCCAGCTTTAATGTTATTTCTTTTGGACACTGGGTGAGGAATTTAGTATGTTGTGTTCAGGAATGTGTCATGTTTTAGGCTAGGTTCACACCTAGATGACTCCTCACCGCGCGGCAATCATGCACGATTCTGCACGGATTGCCGCACGATCAGGAGTCGCCAAGGCGGGGAACTGATCGCCCTGTGGGTGCCATTATTTTCTAATGGCACCGCAGTCGCGCCGGGCGGAATTGTGCGGATTCCGCCCATGCAAGTAAAAAAGCTGTGAGTCGGGTGTCGCAAAAAAAGGTACTTGCACCTTTTTTTTAGCGATTGCCACGTGGATGTTACCCCATTGAAATCAATTGGGCCGCGCGGCCGTCGCTGTGTGCACTAGCACACGATCACGCGGCCCCTGGACGCACGTCCCAGGTGTCGTGCGGTGTACTGCAGGTGTGAACCTAGCATTAGGGTTGTCCTGTCTGAGACTTAACTCCTGGCATCCTGTATTTGTGTGCCTTATTCCAGTAGCCACATACTCAGCATATATAAGCCAACACCATGCTCCCTGTATATATAAATCACTCCCAAACTGCTCCTGCGTTCCTGGACCCCTGTATACCTATTGTAATGTATTGCTGAGTACCTGATCTATTTTATTCATGATTACCTGGATCATTGTATTCCTTATTCATCATATTCCTGAGTATTGGATCCATTCAGTCCTGGTTGCTTGTGTTTTTGAATTGCATATATAATATATATTATAATATTGCACATATATGATATTCCCGAAATCCTGAATCTCTGTGTTTTTTGGGCAGTAATACCTGAAACTTGATAGCTACCGTGTTTCCCCAAAAATAAGACACTGTCTTATATTTTTTAATTTTTTTGGGCTCAAGAAAACACACTAGGTCTTATTTTCGGGGTAGGTCTTATTTTTTTTTTTATGTACAACAATCCGCACTTATTCATGTACAAAAATATGGTGATCAGGGCAATCAGGGGGTGCCGTACCTTTCCAAGAGAAATTTGGTAACCAATCGCTGGCCAGAATGAGCGAAGCGCGCTTTCACTATTGATTCCTCACAGGCGGAGTGCATTTGGTATCACTCCGCCTGTGACAGGAGGCGGCGCTATAGAGGAAGCATCGGCTTATGCGGCTCTGCTCCATCCGCTGTCGCCTCGCTTCCTCTAGCGCTGGCTTACTTGGCACCGCTGATTGTCTCCCGCGGCTCTTCAAGTTCCCCCCGTATGCCACCACCGGCCCTGGGAATGGTCACAACTAGGTCTTATTATCGGGGTAGGTCTTATTTTCGGGGAAACAGGGTATTAGTGATTTGGAATTTGTTTTTTACTCTTCATGAAGATGTATTCCACCTATAGAGAATCATCATTACCTCAATTATAAGACCTCCATAGCTCAGGCAGGTGAAACATTCAGATCATTCAGATGATCATTATGTATCATTTCCATACTTTTTTGTATCTCTGTTTTATTTCAATCAGCGATTAAACTGTACAATGAAACCGTTTATTTGTTGCAATTATCATGTTGTTTGTTTTTTTTTAAATAACAAGATCTTTTTGAACAGCCCTTCCAAGAATGCCCCCCACCCCCCCAATCCCACCACCCCACTAATTAGCAATGATTCAGACAAATTAATAGGCTGACACACATTCACCTTTTGAACTCTTAATTAATGTTTCGAAACATTATCATTAGACAACAATATAATTATCTAGGAACAATGGAAGTCATCCTCCTCATTAATGTTTGATGGTCATTGATGGCCGCTGCGTGGAGATTCTTTCGCTTGGTAGAGAAGGCTGGGAGGCCCTGATATACAGCTTGGGAAGAACATTCTTCAGGAGGAAACATCACATCTGTCTCCCAACATACAATCCATTGATGGGAAGGAGCGTCCATGTAAATGGGATATAAGGTTCTGATGTGCACTGAGGGACTCGTTGTGTGTGTAATGTACTAATCACACATCACCAGTCAGTCTATAGGAGGCTAAATGGAAACAAGAGAATAAAAGTGTTGCGTTGTAAATCATGTGATG
Source organism: Nanorana parkeri (assembly GCF_000935625.1). Lineage (NCBI taxonomy): Eukaryota > Metazoa > Chordata > Amphibia > Anura > Dicroglossidae > Nanorana > Nanorana parkeri. The sequence goes on from NW_017307803.1 coordinate 225,228, forward strand.
TATGCCTACTCACTGGCTGAGGTCAGTTAAAAAAAAAGTTATTTAATGTAGATGTGAACCCAATTACTAAAAATCGCATATCATCAATAAGATGCCAAAGTCATTTCAAATGTAATTTTGCTTTTTATTACATCTACAGCTGTTATTAATACAATCCTTGGTGATCCAGAAATGAAGGCCCTTGACCAGGTACTTCTGGTTATGGGGTGACAACGCTCCATTTCTGTCTCCCAAATGTGCTCCTGCATTGTCACCATGTCACATGACATCCAAAGGGCACTATAGGAGGCCATTTTAGCACACATTACGCAGGCATGGTCCGCACTTGTCACTATCAGGCCTGAGAGATATCATGCAGCCTCAGGAATACTGGGATCCTGGTCAGGGATCGGTAAGGTGTTCGTACACGGACTCTGGTGTCCGTGAGTGACCCTTGCAGGGTCCACCGGGCCCGGAATACAGTACAGAACTTGTACAATTGGTACCTTCCTTCGCTGTGTATATGCAGGAAGGGTTTATTTTTATTTTTTTGGGAGGTGGAGCTTGTTTTTCAGTGGGCTGAAGTGGTGAGCACTGAGAGCAAGGCGGAAGCGGAGCAGAGCTGCTGGTCCTGGACTGAAGTGGAGTGGAAAACTAATATCAGGTTGGTGATGGTAGGAGCCCAGGCCCGGGGGACTTGCCAGTACGATTGGTACCTCTGCTCAAGTAGACTAGGATAACGCTCAATCTCCTGTGTAGTGGTAGCCAGTACAGGGGCGGTCCAAGAGCACGGTAGCAAAATTACAATCCGAAATGGAGATCAGGGCAGGCAGCAAAGTATCAGGGTCACGGAACAGGCCAGGGGTCAGTAACAGAAATCAGAAACAGGCATAACGCCAGGCACTCTAAGAACAAGTTTAACAATAACCAAGCACAGAATGACTCACCCTTCCTGCTTATATACCTGTTGGCAATGAGATGATGCATTTCCCGGGGGCGGACCACTTCCTTGCAGGGGTGTGCACTGTCCCTTTAAGAGGTGGTCCTGTGCTTGTGCGTGGCTCTTCCTGTACAGCTCTGGTCGATGGAACAAGCGGACACCACACACAGCAGCCGTTGGCGCGAGACCCTGCGGGAGGTAACAGGTAAGTCCTCACAACTAAGCAGCCATCTGGGGGGAACAGCAGCAGCTTGGTGCCCGATGCTGGGGTGGGGGCCCACAATAGGGGCCCAACGTCAAGACTGCACAGTGTTTTGGTTTGATGAAACTTTGATGGTTTTAATTTGAAATGTACCTTGGTGTCTGTTTTTTGGAAAATGTCTGCCACAGCCTTGGTCCGTGCCTATCCCTAAACCTGGTACTCAAGAATATAGTGGATTTGCATGTAGACAGGAAGGGGCTACAAACATGCAGCAGGAGGTCAGTAGGATATAATTGTAACAAAAGATTAAAAATGTGAAAACAAATATTTTTCATTGAAAAAATAATAATACACAATGCACAGAGCAAAATCTGTTGTTTTACATCTCCTTCAATGGGCACGTCCAACCAAAGAGTTAAAGTGTATCCAAACCCAAACCCAAAAATAAATATATTGCAACTTACCAGTCCGGAGATGAGACGCCTGCATTAGTTTACATTTTTACATACCTAGGCGACACCCCACCCCACCGGTTTCCCGTTGCGATTCCGCCCATGTTTCTAATCACAATCGCGGCTGAAACAGCCGCGCGTCGCGCAGAAAAAAAGGTACAGGTACGGGAAACTGCGCTATCCACCCGGCGTGACTGGGGTGCCATTGGAAAATAACGGCACCCACAGCCCGATTTGTGCACACCTGGGCGACTCCTGACTGTGCGGCAATCCCCGTGGAATCCTGCACGATTGCCGCGCGGTGGGATGTCGCCCAGGCGTGCACCGGCCCTCACATTGTTTTCACCTAGTAATGCTGCAAATAACAAATTTCTCGTCTCACTTTTCCATGGTATCTATGGAGAGGACTGTTATGGAGCCGTCCTCTAAATGGGTTTAGTAGTATATCTCCGTATTGAATAGACAATGCAATTATGCAATTACACATCTTTATCTCAAGAAGAAAATATACTGCACCTTTACCACATTGATTGCAATAATCATGATTGACAGGACATGGGGGATCCTTCTCACTGTTTATCATCCAGATCGGATATCCCTACCAGCAATTATCACCCTCGAAGCAAAGGTCAGGACCTGTTCACTGGAAGACTTCTGGGAGGAGAAGGAGGGAGGGGGACAGAGACATAAATTAAAATATATAAATAAAGATTATTACAATCACAATACAATTCAAGACAAGATGGTAAGGTGGGCCCTGTCCCTGAGGGCTTACAATCTAAAAGGTGTAGTTGTAGCTATGGACAACATTAGGCTCAGTCTAAGATAGAGAATCTCTTGTACACAGTAATTAAGTGGGCCGAGAGGGGTCTAGTCTGATTTACAATGCCTCAGCTCTTTCTCTCTCTCTCCCATTTTATCATTTTAATTTAAGTTTCCTCCTTTTTTATGACTTAACTGTGACTGACCAGAAGGAAAATCATTTGGATTAATTAAGGGGAAAAAAATGTGCCTTTATTACCCTTGTCTTCTGCCGTCTGATATGGTCTGCAAAACAGCCGTCAAAGTCATAAGAGGGTTTCTAGAGAGAGACCATAAAGAACTTTGCCACCAATTAGATCCCAGGCTCATGGTGTGTGCGCATTATCACCTTGGAAGGCACCTAGCGAAAAAAAGACTTGTTTAATTGTTGTAATTGAGTTGATATTTCAAATAAGTGATTTGTCAAAAAAACTTAATTGACTAACAAATAAATCCTGCCGCCTTCACCTTCGTAACATCTCCAAAATGCGCCCCTTCCTCACCAATGAAACCGTAAATCTACTCATACACTTCCTTGTTATCTCTAGTCTTGACTATTGCAACTCCTTCCTCGTTGGGCTATCTCTACACAGGCTCCTCCCCCTTCAGTCTATCATGAATCTCTCAGTGTCTGCAACCCCCCTCTGCCGATCCCTGCACTGGCTTCCACCCCCCACACCCCTCTGCCAATCCCTGCACTGGCTTCCAAAAGCCCAAAGGATAAAATTAAAAATATTAACAATCACTTACAAAGCCATCCACAACTCTGCCCCCGGCTATATCTCCAACCTCGTCTCAAAATATCACCCTAAACGTCCCCTCTGCTCTTCCCAAGACCTCCTGCTCTCCAGCTCCCTCGTCAACTCCTTCCATGCTCGCCCCCAGGACTTCTCTAGAGTCTCTCACGTCCGAACTCTTTACCCCAACCTGTCCGTCTATCTCCCACTTTGACTGCCTTTAGGCGATCCCTTAAGACTCATCTCTTCAGGGATGCCTATCCCACCTCAACCTAACCACTCAACCATCACGTTCTCAAACAATTCATCCGCACACAAAGATACCTCCTCATGTGTCACTGGCCCCTTCCTTTTAGATTGTAAGCCCTCAGGGGCAGGGCCCTCCTTACCATCTTGTCTTGAATTGTATTGTGATTGTAATGTCTTCCTTATATTGTAAAGCGCTGTGCAAACTGTTGGCGCTATATGAATCCTGTATAATAATAATAATAATTAGAAATATCGTCACAAAGTCAAATCTCTCTCTCTGCCATCATTTAAACATTTTAGAAACGTTGCAATTCTTTATTGACAAACAGTGTTTACCGCCAAGAATCGATATTTCAGTTTTTGGAGAATCAGCACCATACTGTTAGTTAAGAGTCTAAGTTAGTTTATATCATCACATTTATCCTGCGGCTCCAATCACCTCTTCCACATTATACATTGATCTTCAGTCATTCAGGTATTAGTGCCTTTCACTCTTGCTGCCAGATGAAGGGGGGGATTTGGGTTATTACCAGGACATAAACTTTCACTATTAACTAATGGTATTGCACTGTGTTTCTACTATGCCACTTGGAATCTATCCAAAATGTCTGCTAGAGGCCTCTTTGTGTTAGAAAATTGCCTCACCAGAGCCACTGCACACATTCTGCATTTACAGAACCTAAACTAATAATTGGATCCAGCACCTCCTACCTATACATTCTATTTCAGTTTTTGCAGGTTGCGAGAGAAGTAAACCAGCATACAGTTTCCTCGAGCTCTCAGGGACTCTATCATTGAAATCTCTGCGCTGAATTCTGGGGTCTGCATATCTCCTGAAGCCAATATGGATGATTCTCACCATCTTTTATATTATGGTGAATGTAACAGGAGGAGGTTAAACGCACAAATGTCCCAGGTGGTTGGGAACACAAGTCATGAAGTGCAGTATATCAGCAAGATCTTTCTTCTAGAGCAGGGGTAGGTGGACTTTGGCCCATCCAGCTGTGGTGCAACCTCAAATCCCATTAAATGGTGCAAAAATCTGACAGCCACAGGCATGACTCCCAAAGGCTGCTAATATATATATATAATCACATCCATTCACAACTAGACCGAGCGCAACTTATTTGCCACATAATATATATATATATATATATATATATAAAAAGGAATTTGTTCGTCCCCAAAAAGTTTCCATCCTGCTCTTTCCATGATGATGGGGTTTGTATTTTCACCACAGCTGGAGGGTTGTAGTTTGCATACCATTGTTCTGAAGCATCAAAGATAAACTAGAAAGTGGTGGTTGCCACCAGGCTTTGCTAAAACTAAAATATGACTTTTGGATGGACTGATTCTTTTATCTGAGAGTTATGAGGGAGAACCTTTCTAATCTCAAATGTTATTCTGTACTTTACTGTCCCTCAGGAGAGACAATCTGAGAACTACCTTCTCCTGACCCCTGCTAACACCATATCTCCAAGGTACTGTCCTAGATCTTTGTTAACATTCTTCATCTAGTCCTTGATGGGGTAATTCTCTTCAGGTTCCATGACCTAGCAGATCAGAACAGGAACATTAATATATATGTCTGTGAAGGTTCTCATGCATCCAGGTCATGGTATATATGTAAAAAATAAGTCAAGGCAACTGGACTTGCTGTATTTTTCTTGAAGACGTTTCACTGGACCAGAGGGTTTAATACATAGCAAGCACATGAAGCTTCTCCAGTGGTGGCTGCTAAAAGTGAGTGCTTCGGCTGTGGTCATCAAACCTTAACAACTGGACAACAGAGATCCCACACAACCTACAAGGAACAAGATCAAGATGGCATCTACAAAACACATGGAAGAGGAAATAATAGGGAAGGAAGTCACAGCAGAGATTCGCATGATTTAGTATTTCACTCTGTAGTATGAGAACTGTAGAAGGAACGTCTTATAGTGGGTAACCTTTGGATCCTAGTAAACCTCCACCCTAACTTCATCACTCTTGTCTCTAACAGGAGCTGTAATCCTCTTGTATTGATGCATTATCCATCAGCACCAAATCACACAGTGAGAAGGTCCTAGACAGCATTAAGTGTGACTGTTTCAGCGCAAAGGTCATAATACAACCTGTGAAATGGCTTGTAGAGAACAATTCTGTCTACCTGCAGACTTTTTCTTTAGGATGGTTATTTTTTTTAGCTAGTGAGGGTTGCCTGTTTCCTGCACACATGGTGTGTTTTGGTGCTAGTTAATAGCAGGAGGTCATAGCCCCCAGAACATCTTATACACTCTTTCGACTGACGCCATGTACCTTGCTGCAAATCTCCAGAATGTTTGTGGAGCCTTCTTGTAGGTGGAACCAGTACAAGGAGGTCATTGCCCCCAAACATCCTATACATATCTTCTGACCCCATGTACCTTGCTGCAAATCTCGAGAATGTTTGTGGAGTCTTCTTGAAGATGGCATCAGTACAAGGAGGTTATAGCCCCCAAAACATCCTATACATATCTACTGACCCCATGTAGCTTGCTGCAAATCTCCAGAATGTTTGTGGAGACTTCTTGTGGGTGGCTTCAGTACAAGAAAGTTATAGCCCCCAAAACAGGCAAGAGTGCAGAGGCACCTGTGGGGGTTTAGCAAGTTAGAGGATGACCTTCCTCAAACTTACTGAGCCTCCACGGTTGCCTTTGCACTCTTGCCTGTTTTGGGGGCTATGACCTCCTTGAACTGAAGCCACCCACAAGAAGGCTCCACGAACATCCTGGAGATACAAGGTACATGGTATCGGTAGAGGAGATGCATAAGATGAGGGAGGCCAAAAGTGAACTTGAAATTTACACAAGTGGGATCAATCGGGGAAATTTGCAACAAAAATAAGGAAAACAGTGGGAAATGTTGTAGTGTGTATGTGTTTATCATGGGGTGCTATTGTTAGCATCATTGTTAGTTTCTGTTGCTTTCATTACAGGATAATCAAGGATTGTTTATGTGTGTAATATTGTGTGAGCTGCAGAGGCCTCATCACAATTCCTCTGCTTCTCTATGACAGAGTTGAAGGCATTTTTCAAGCTAATGTTCAGGCCCGTTATTATCAAAACACCGTCTTCCATTGTTAGCAGGCCTTTATTTTTCCCTTTTAAATGAAGATATAAGGCGAATCCACCGCTACAATGTCCTCTTCTAAATTGAACCAATTGTGGAGAAAAGTGGTAACATTGTTCGGCTGACCTGCAATTTTGTTGGGTTGTGTTTGTACTTTTTCACTTACGGGAAGCTCTCTTCTCCGCTCTCAGATTATCTTGTAGTGAGTCTTGTTCGGCTTAATTGCTGTGCCGTTTCTTTGGTCCGCTGATGACCTTATTCATTGTTATTGAATCTCTGTTGGTTGATTATCTGTTCCGTTTTTTGCTTAACACTGAGGTGGCTGCGGCTCTTTGACTTTTGTCATTTAAAGAGAATCCGCCAGTCATTTAAACTTCTTAAAGTAAAAGTCTTGCCTAAAGCTTGCCATGGACCTGTAGAATTTTGTTGCAAAAAGTTTTTTTTCTGGAACATTTATTTCATTTTTTTAGTTAGTGGGGGTCAAACTGACAGCTTTTTTTGACCGTAGTGATGAAAAAAAATGGAAGGAGAAGGATGGAAACTTTTTGGGGACGAACAAATTCCTTTATATATATATATATAGGGATATGGAAGCCAGTGGAGGGATTGGCATAGAGGTAAGGGATATGGAAGCCAGTGGAGGGATTGGCATAGAGGTGAGGGATATGGAAGCCAGTGGAGGGATTGGCATAGAGTTAAGGTATAGGGAAGCCAGTGGAGGGATTGGCATAGAGGTAAGGGATATGGAAGCCAGTGGAGGGATTGGCATAGAGGTGAGGGATATGGAAGCCAGTGGAGGAATTGGCAGAGAGGTGAGGGATATGGAAGCCAGTGGAGGGATTGGCAGAGAGGTGAGGGATATGGAAGCCAGTGGAGGGATTGGCATATAGGTGAGGGATATGGAAGACAGTGGAGGGATTGACAGAGAAGTGTGGGATATGGAAGTCAGTGGAGGGATAGACAGAGAAGTGTGGGATATGGAAGACAGTGGAGGGATTGGCATATAGGTGAGGGATATGGAAGCCAGTGGAGGGATTGGCAGAGAGGTGAGGGATATGGAAGCCAGTGGAGGGATTGGCATAGAGGTGAGGGATATGGAAGACAGTGGAGGGATTGACAGAGAAGTGTGGGATATGGAAGTCAGTGGAGGGATTGGCAGAGAGGTGCAGGATATGAAAGCCAGTGGAAATATTGGCAGAGAGCTGCGGCTTATGGAAGCCAGTGGAGGGATTGACAGATAGGTGTGGCCTATTTAGTGGAAGGCCAACAAGGAGGGAGATTACAAGAAATTAATTAGAAGCTCTTGATGTCATTTGTTAAAAAGGGGCAAATTTTGGAAATGTTGAGTAGGTTAAGTCGGCAAGATGGGATAGTGGTTGGATGTGGATAGAGTTATTGTCATGTTCATTGATGCATACTGACACTGCGAAATTCAGTTGGGGTATCTAGGCTTCAGTGACCTCTTGAAGCGGTTAAGGTCGAACTCTAGTTTAAAAAAAAAATCCCATGCAACTTCCCTTTAACTAATCTAAAGACTGAAAAAATAGACACCTAAAAGTCCCTTTTACTTACCCCAATTCATCCCAAGTTTCTTTTTTCTTCAGGACTACAGAGTGGGATGGTCAGTGGAGGGATTGGCATAGAGGTGAGGGATATTGAAGTCAGTGGAGGGATTGGCAGAGAGGTGAGGGATATGGAAGTCAGTGGAGGGATTGACAGAGAAGTTGATTTTTGATCTAATCAATATTCTTTGCAGATACTACTGCTTGTGGCAGAGAGTCAGGGTCGATGCAAGGATTTTTACCTGTCGCTGCTCTGCTCTTCATACCGGCGCTGTGAGAGGCGACTCTGATCACACCTCTCTGCGCTCCCTCTCTCTCCTCCTGGCCGCTCTGAAGCTGCAGCGGCTGGGAGGAGAGAGAGGCAGCACAGAGAGGTGTGAACGCCGCAGTTTTCTTAAAGGGGCGACCTCCCAGTCGCATCTTTCCGCCCCCTACAGCGGCGCCCTCAGGCAGATGCTTGATCTAGCGCCTGCCCTGCAGAGAGTTCCAAAAATGTTACCACACTGACTGAAAAAAAGCCCCTACGCCCTTTGTGGATAAATATTTTCTCCCCCAATTTTAGGTGGCCTCTTTTATGATTTGTGAACGGGTTGAGTCGAGGTATCAGCGGTGAGCACACAGTTTCCCCGGAGGTTGGCTTTAAGCTGTCCGACTCCCTCCATAATAAAGCAGGATATAGGTCCCGTGACTGGCCAGTGGCTGTAAGCTGAACATCGCTGCCTTGTAGACCGAAACATCACCGGAAACAATTTCTATATTTATTCTAATGACGGAGTATTTGCATAATCGGAATAATCTGGAGTTTTAGCAGAACTCGCCACCAGTAAATCGGGTTGCCATTCCATACATATGAAAAGACACACGCTGCTCCTTCTCGTCACACTGTATTGTTTTCTTCAATTACTTGCTAATTAAATTTAATTGCTATGATGCGGCGCGGCAGATTGTGGTGCGGCAGGAAGCGAGCACTGATAAGAACCACTGAGGTCCATTTAAAGAAATTTATTGTGAGTCTTCCCCCGTTCCTCCTCGGAGCAGACAATATCTCTGTGTAAATAGCGATAAACAATCTAATTGTCCGGGGCTCTCTGCTTTAAACCCATTAACAGGAATATATATACGTCTCCAACCCCCGCAAAAACGCGCGGCATTTCCCCATCGTCTCTGCTGGACGCCTACAATAAGCGATGCGCGGGGCAGATTTCACACCCAAATTAATTCTTCTTAATTAATGTATCAATAAAATAATTAGTGTAATTACTGTAGAAGAGGAGAAAACACACTTCCACTTTGGTTGACTCCGTTCTCCACCCTGTTAGCTGCGATTAAATTGTACATTGATTACATTGTTCCCATATTTGTAAGGTGATCCAAATAAAAAAAGAAGAGTTCTGGACAGTAGAGTCACACGGGGGCTGGAGGGGGTGACACCAAAATGACTGACTCTTTTTGGTGTCACCCCCTATGAAAAGTCAGGCACTCGGTCACGGACCGAGAGACCGACAGTGTCAGGAGAGAGGAGGGGACCTGGCGGCATACCTCATCCCTCCTGGCGTCTCTCTGCTGGCGTCCATCACCAAGATGGCCGCTGGCAGGCGTCAATAAGATGACCGTGAATGCGTGATGACGTCACGCGCATAAGCTATGACGTCACGGCGGAGAGAGAGAGAGAGAGGGAGGGAGGGAGGGAGGGAAAGAGAGAGAGAGGGAGGGAAAGAGAGAGAGAGAGAGAGAGAGAGGGAGGGAAAGAGAGAGAGAGAGAGAGAGAGGGGGAGAGAGAGAGAGAGAGAGA
>NW_017307803.1:235891-247660 GCF_000935625.1 Nanorana parkeri
AGAGGGAGAGAGAGATGAAGAGAGGGAGAGAGAGATGAAGAGAGGGAGAGAGAGATGAAAAGAGAGAGGGAGAGAGAGGGAGAGAGAGATGAAGAGAGGGAGAGAGAGATGAAGAGAGGGAGAGAGAGATGAAGAGAGGGAGAGAGAGATGAAAAGAGAGAGGGAGAGAGAGGGAGAGATGAAAAGAGAGAGAGAGAGAGAGAGAGAGATGAAAAGAGAGAGAGATGAAAAGAGAGAGAGATGAAAAGAGAGAGAGATGGAAGGATAGAGAGAGAGAGTGATAGAGTTATAGAGAGATAGTATTTTAGGCCAAGTATAATAAACTGGTATTTTTCTATAATCACATGACTGCAGTTCGGTGGGAATGAGGTCGGAACTCTGATCCGGGCCATTGTACAGTGAGGAGTTTGTTCTGTTCGGGTTGCTCTATTATACATAAAGTTCATCTATTTTAAATGCCTTTTTTTGACTGCAAATAAATAAATGTTACCTGAAGAAATTCGGCATGCACCGTACATAGAACTTCAACTTCTGTTGATTTGTTTCTCCGTTTGATGTTACAGACAAAGCTGGTATCAATCCAGAGAACCTTGTATGGCTTGTAGAAGCTGGGCCCCTCTGAGCGGGAGACACGGGCTTCCAGTCCAGTACAGAAGCTTTGTTTAATTCTCTCTATCTGAAGCCGAGCCGCAGGTAGCCGAGACTACGAAGGTGAATGAAACTCATTTTAATTCTGCGAGAAAAAGAAAATATTCCTCAGAGTTCAATTAGAATTCCACTTCCTCGTCAGATGACTTACACACGCTACTTTTCCCTGTAACTGATTCATAATGTCGGGTTAGTCAAGGCTGCAGATGGAATATCAGATATTACAAATGAGCCGCTCTGACTAATAGCTACCTTATTCAGTAATTGGGATTGACACAGACAAATGGGATCCAAGGTGTCTATCCTGTGTGTCACTTCAAGTACACCCATCACTTTATGTAATGGTCAGTGGTTACCAGTAGGGACCAGTAAATTGGAACTGGTCACTGCAATGCACCTTCAAAGCCTGGGCTACTGCAGTATACAATAACCAACTTCTGGAAGACCCAGTAAATGGGATTGACACAGACAAATGGGATCCAAGGTGTCTATCCTGTGTGTCACTTCAAGTACACCCGTCACTTTATGTAGTGGTCAGTGGTTACCAGTAGGGACCAGTAGATCAGAACTGGTCACTGCAATGCCCCTTCAAAGCCCAGTCAACTGCAAGATGCAATTACCAACAGGAAGAGCCAGTATATGGGATTGACACAGACAAATGACATCCTGAGTGTCACTTAATGTACATGCATCACATATGTAGTGATCAGTGGGGACCAGTAATGTGGAACTGGTCACTGCAATGCCTAAAACTCTAACCCTCTGTTTATCAATAAAGCTATGTGATTAACACGTCAGCCCTGATATGGTGATCACATGACTTTTTTGTTCTTCAGATTTGAGGCTTATTTTGGAAAGAATTTTAGATGAACTCAAAAGTGGCAATTTAATTGCAAAATTAATCAATCATTTATAAGCAGTAAGGCGAACCTGCATACAAAAATTGGCCGACCTATATGTGTCTTTAAAAAAACGGGACTCTGTGCTGACCGTAAAAATACATATTAACAGCCTCTAGTAGAGTATATTACCTACCCTACTTCACAGTCCTAGAGGCTTCCTCTCCAAAGGACACCTGGTCCCCCAAAGCCACTCCTCTTCACTAATTAGGTGGCCACCCCCTTGTCAGTGGTTGTGCATTGAATGGGATGATGTTGAGGGCACACTCATGTTCCGGACTGCGAGAGGAGCAAACCAAAGTTCTGGCTGCCACTGAACCAAGGTGCAAGGTAAGTATTTGTATCTAATGCATCTCCATAGTCAAAATGCTATATTTTCTATATGCAGGGTGTGGGTAGGATGGGGCTGTACATTTTTATTTTTGTAGCCATCCCAGAATTGGGCTTTTAAAAAAAAAACATTTTTGCATATTGTAAGATTCTTTTGTACAATGAAGACTAACAGGATTATTCACAAAAGGGTGAAGGGTTTGGAGAAGGCCGGAGAAGTGAACAATCTAGGACAAACATAGCTGAACTGGAAAGTGAGCTAAAATGGAGAATTGTTCCAGGTCCGCTATGTTGTCCTATATTGTTCACTTCTCCGGCCTTCTCCAAACTCGTCACCCTTCTGTGAATAGCCCTGTAACTTTTTTTTCTTTTTTAGCATGTTTAATTTTACACCTATAGTCAGGCCCGCACCGCTCTACCAGTATCCAGGGGTACTTCTACCTGCAGAATTCTGTATTAATTTGGAAATGGCACGACTGAATTTGGCTCCACCGTGTCATCCATTCACAGATCCTTTGGCAGACGGATTTGTAGTTCAATGTAGTACAAGTGACCACACCTGTAGCCCATTGACGTCACCACACTTGTAGTTCATTGACCTTACCACACTTGTATTCCATTGACATCACCACACTTGTATTCCATTGACCTCACCACACTTGTATTCCCTTGACATCACCACACTTGTATTCCATTGACCTCATCACACTTGTATTCCATTGACCTCACCACACTTGTATTCCATTGACCTCCCCACACTTGTATTCCATTGAACTCCCCACACTTGTATTCCATTGACCTCACCACACTTGTAGTCCATTGACTTCACCACACTTGTATTCCATTGACCTCACCACACTTGTATTCCATTGACCTCACCACACTTGTATTCCATTGACCTCACCACACTTGTAGTCCATTGACCTCACCACACTTGTATTCCATTGACCTCACCACACTTGTATTCCATTGACCTCACCACACTTGTATTCCATTGACCTTACCACACTTGTAGTCCATTGACCTCGCCACACTTGTAGTCCGTTGACGTCACTACAAGTCCATTGGCACTTCCTCCCATCCCTGTAACTGAAAGTACCTACCTTGGTACGGACAGGGGCTTGGAAGAAGAGTCTGCAGGAGCCTGAGCATAGAACATGTCCTCCACTGATCATGGTTGCCATGCTTTGCAGGCTCCAATTCATGCACATTTTTCTTTCATTACTTTATGTTCTTTTATTGATATTTTTGCAAAAGGTGGACTTTGTCTTTAAGTTAATTACATACTAACACTCTAAACACATTTCTATCTGCCTATCTGGCAGGAAAATCATTATCCTTCCTTTATTTTTTCCCGTGAACGAAAATATGAAGCTTCTTTGGCATTTCTAAAAGTTTCAGTGAGAGGTCCCAGGGGACGAAGACCTTCACAGATTGTAACAGTAGGTTTGCTTGAAGTCTTTTGCTCCTGAAGGGTTTCTGTGTTCAGATGTCCTTTGACCCATGAATTAATGCTCAATAGCTGCTTCTAAAGGGGAAGAAAGGCTTTTCACATCATTCCTGTTAGTGCCAGATGCTGAACAAAGAGCTCATCTGGGAATTATATTTTCAAGGTACTTACTTATCCATAAAATACAGTGAAGTGGAATGGAGAGGAAGCAGTGGGAGGCATTGTCTGTCCAGTTTTAGTTTAAAGTAATATAAAGTTCGGGCCATACTTGCTGCAAACCCATGCAGCCTCTAGAAATAGAATATTTATTGGGAAAGTGGCAATACTTCTGTGTGACAAGCAACTGTGTGTTTGGATAAAAATAGCATGGGACTAGCAAGGAACAGCTGGTGTTATTGCTGTTGTGAATTAAATATCAACTGTATATTGGAAAAAAAAAACCATAAAACACACTTCTAAATAAAAAGCACATACTACAGAACATGCTGCATGCTGGGTAAATTGACTGTTCATGTGCAGTTGCAATTATGGAATTGCACTGGTGGTGTGGGAGTGGAGACTGAGGACATCATCTCAGCTTGGGAACAGTCAATGCCTGGGGTCCAGGTATGGCTTTTTATTGGTAAAAGCTCAAGCTACTTGAGAGATTTATTTGTGTACTTAAAATTATGGAAGACTCAACTTTCAGATGGAGCGGAGAATAGGTAAAGAGTATTAATCTCTGACCTGGATGTCTCAGTTATAGAGGTCATATAGGTCCGGATTAACATACTGGCTACTGGAGCACCAGCTCCAGGCCCACCACTGCAAACAGGCCTGGATCGCCTCGGTATGCTTGATTGCAATCTGTGCAGGTCGGGGCTGAACGCAATCATGCAGAGGAGCTGGCTCTCTAATCAGGCATCTTAGGGGGGGGGGACCTCGTGGGGCCCCAGCAAGTAGAGAGTGGCCGCCTAATTAGAGAGCTGCCTCTGCTGCTTTCCATCCTACTGGCTGACAGCACCAGGCCCATGATGCTCCTAATCCAGCCCTGGTCATAGGACAATTGGCAGTAATAAGTCACTTTCAGCTGGACCTCTTCTGCAATGTTGAAGAGACGTAAATCTGAGGCTACTACCCAGCACAAATATTGAAAAATAACGTACATTTCAGGGTCATACAACGTTTCCTACACTATCAGAAGGCAACTGGAGGAAATTCTGAAAGGAACAGTTCTGGCCAACCCAAAACCCCAGCAGAATCAGAAGACAGGTTTCAAAAGTCAAAAGCTTGCGTGATATGGAATTCACAGGAACAACAGTTTCAAGTACCGCTTAACAGTGGTCTAAGAAGGCAAGTTCCATTTTCAACAGAAAAGAGAAGACATCAATAGGCTTTCTGTGGCCGGAAACCATCACCAGAAGACCATGAAGAGTGGAAGAAGGACTTAAAGAACAATTAATTCAAATTAAAACATTTGGATTTAGTGTGCAGAGCTTTTGTATTCCATTGATTAGCCAATAGGATGGTTGCCAAGTCTGTGACATCAGCTATCAAACATGGAGGAAATGTGATGGCCTGGTGCTTTTTCTTTGGATCCAGAGTCTGCCTGACTAGCATACTAAACTAAAGGGCCTGCTTCAGCATGCAATATCCTCTGGTCTATACCTGGTTGGTCAGGGTGTTCATCCTACATCAAGATGGTGACCCAAAACACATCTGTGGGCTATGTCTGAACTACCTTAGAAGAAAAGAACAAGATGGTAGTCTTCAAATCATGGAAAGACCAACATCGTTTCCAGACCTATATCCCCTTATTCTAGTTTGGGGTGTGCTGAACAGAAGGGCGATAGCAAAAACAACTGATTAGTGCAACACAATTGTGAGAACTTCTGTGACAGTGTTGAGAAGAACTTTTTGAACAGTATTTGATTACCATAGTAGAAGAATGTCCAAACTGTGTTATATCTAAAAAGGTGAGAGAGAAAAGCAATAGAAAGAAGGCATCTCCAACATCACTATATGTGAGTCCACACCAGGTGAACCCTACCACCCTACCAAATTGTGAGCCAGGCTGAAGAGCATGGGAACTTGGGATGCCATCTTTGATGCAGCAAAACGCGTGGAGAAATGTTAATAGTAGAGTCCTATGTGACACATCTCAAAGAACAGAAGGAGGATGGGAAAAGATTATAATACATTAAAGGGTTGAAAGGATTGAAAGTGGTTTAAAATGACACTTATCGTTTAAAATCCTGAAAGCTTTTTGTAAGATAAGACCCTAAAAAAAATAGTTTAGCAACCTTTTGGAGATCTGAGTGCTTGCCGCTGTGAGTCACATATAACCGGCAGCAAGGGCAAGCTAGCATCAGGAGGCAAACGAGTGCCATACAATTAACCCCGAGACTGTCGCATTTCTGGACAGATCCACCAAAATGATCCCATAAAAGTCCATGGTTTACATATTCTAGGTTTTTCCCTATGGCTGCCGGATTTATAAATCATCATCACGTGCAAATACAATGAGCTGGCTGATTATAAGTCTATGTAATGTTAGCTTTTTTTTTTCAAGTCATATTAACCGTAAGCTTAAATGTCTTGCTGGTATAATGAAATCTACGCCCCATATTGCCTCTCCGCTGGTGCCTAATACGCTGCCAGGCAAAACAGTTCTGGCACCAGCTGAATATATGCCATCCTAGTCAGAAGCACAGGGCAATCTGCTTGATGCATTTTCACTCCTATAAATGATACTTAGAAATGCAAAAAAATGTTTTAAATAAAGCTGAATTTCAAATGTATTTTGTAAAAGGATCCAATAGTCTCCGGATTTTGTGCTTGGGGTACAGTTTCTGGCATTAAAGGAGACCTATGGGGTCAGGGCTTTTCCCCATAGTTCTCCTTAGGGTAACGGGAGGACACAAACTAGCGTCCTCCCGTCACCCTAAGCTCAGTATACCGCAAGCTACATTTCGCGGTATACTGAGACGCCGCAGCCGGAGCGGATCCCGACATCGATGTTGAGATCCGCCCAGCTGCGTGAGTGACAGCTGGCTCTGCCTATCTAGAGGCAGAGCCAGCTGTACCCAACCGCATAAGTTGCATTAGTGAAATAAATGAACTTTGCACGATATTCTAATTATTCGAGTTTCACCTGTATGTTAAACATTTTAGGGGACAGATAGAGCTTTCTTTCGGACACATATTATAACCACTAGGGGGCCGGGCGGTTATTCTTTTTACTATATAATGAAAAAAGTACCGTACATTTTGAATAAAATTTTTTTTTACCTACATTATGTTATAAAACATCTATTCTTACCCATATTTTTGGTAAAATATAAAAGACGGGATCACGTCGGGTAAATAGACACCAAACATGTCAAGCTTTAAAATTGCGTTCGCCTGCAAAATCGCAAAAAACGACAACACTGAAAATTTCCCATAGGCGACGCTTAAAACACTTTTACTGCTCATCAGTTTAGTGTTATGAGTAATTAATGGCCCTAAAATTATTGCTCTCACTCCAACGTTTGCGGTTATATGTAACATGTGCGGCGCAATAGGCGCAATCGTTGTTTTCGCACGTAGGCGCACCCGACGCATATCTGCATGTGTATGTGGCGGGAGGAGGACTTAAAATCATTTTTTTTCTTTTAAAATTTTTTTAATACTTCTTTTTTTTTTTAACGATTCTTTAATTTTTGTATTCCTTTTTTTTTTTTTTACACAACTTTATTGCTATCACATGGGGGGATAAGAAGCCCCCTATGTGATAGCCAATTTACATGACAGGTCCTCTTTATGAAGACATCAGTGGTCTCCAAGACCTCTAATGTCATCTAAAGACCCCCCAGAGAAGCTGATGAAGCAGAGATCTGCTTCATCAGCTTCTGTAGCTGGAGAGTGACACTGAATGCAGGAAGTGGTGTAATATACATCACTTCCTGCATTCCGGGACTGGAGAGTAGATCAAAGGGAGATTGTGTTCTGTTCTCCCTTTGATCTCTTGTCACAGAGCCGTGCCGGTCCCGGCCGCATCGGGCACAGCAAATCTCGGGACCGGCAACGGCAGTGACAACTGCTGGCAATACAAGTGATCGGGTGTCTCGAGACGCTCGATCGCTTGAATGTAAAGCCCTCGGACAGCCGTGTAATCACAACGTCGGGCTCTGCCGTCCTCTCGTCACAGACGAGCGGACAAGTGGATTTTTCAAGCCCAGCCGTCAGTAGCAGATCCTGTAAGATGTGAGGTGGGACCTCCATGGATCGATCTTGTTTTTCCAGCACACTACAGATGATCGATTGGATTGAGATCTAGAAATTGTTAAGGCCAAGTCATCACCTCAGACTCATTGTTGTGTTCCTCAAACCATTCTTCAACCATGTTTGCAGTGTGGCTGGGCGCATTATCCTGCTGGAAGAGGCCACTGCTATCAGGGAATACCATTTCCATGAAGGGGGGGACTTGATCAGTAACAATGTTTAGGTAGGAGGTACGTGTCAAAGTGACTTCCACATGAATGACAGGACCCGAGGCTTCCCAACAGAACATTGCCCAAAGCATCACACTGCCTCCACCGGCTTGTTATCTTCCCATTGTACTATTGTTGTGAATTAACCATGTATATATATATATATACACACACACACACTGAATGGTCAGATTATGACCACCCCATCAGTACTTCGTTGGGCCGCCTGGTGACTCCACGATGGTACTCTCCTGACAATGCCTTCTACTGCTTTTATGTTCTGAAGGACGCCACTATATTTTTTTCAGCCATCATTCAAGGTCACCATCTACTTCCTGGACTGAGATGTTGGCTCAGAGATGACACAATCATTTAATTCCAGGTACCTGTGCAGTTCTTGGCTGACAAAGATTAGCTCCTGCTGAAGCCTTTCACTTTGTGACTTGCTACAACTAACAATGTTGCAGTCTGATTACTGGGGGAAAGGTGACTGAGGAAATGCTTCCTCCTGCCTGCAGCAGACTGATCACGGGGGGAGAGGAGACTGAGGACATGCTTCCTCCTGCCTGCAGCAGGCTGATCACTGGGGCGAGGAGACTGAGGACATGCTTCCTCCTGCCTGCAGCAGACTGATCACTGGGGTAGGGGAGACTGAGGGAATTCCTGCAGAAAACCAGCCTAGGCACCCACTTGAGCCCAAGGTCGGCTTTTTAATGATAAAAGCTTGAGCTGATTAGGATCTGGTGGCACGTTTCTGAAAAATTACACTGTTGCTATATTTTCTGAAATGTCAGGATATTATTTAAGCAGACTTGACAATTAATGAAAGTTGAGCTTTAAAGGAGAACTATGGTGTCAGGGCTTTCCAAACTAGCGTCCTCCCGTCACCCTAAGCTCAGTATATAGAGCTACAGCTCGCGGTATACTGAGACGCCGCAGCCAGAGCGGATCCCAACATCGATGTCGAGATCCGCCCAGCTGCGTGAGTGACTGCTGGCTCTACCTATCTAGAGGCAGAGCCAGCTGTACCCGCCCCCTCCCCCGTCCGATCCGCCAGTCAGCCCTGGCGGATTGGAGCGGGGAGAGGGGAATCCAGCCCCTCCCCTGTCACGGCAGAGAGCCGTGTCAGGATCGAGAGGTGAGCGAACGCCGGTATATGTTCGCTCACCTCCCGATCTACTGAGCCGACCTGTGACAGTCTCATTGTCACAGGTCGGCTAGAACTATGAGGTGAGTGAAAAGCAATCACCTCATAGTTCTCCTTTAAGGTTACCACTCCGTGCACAATACAAATACAGAGATATCCCAACCATCAACGACATGCACCAATGTGCCATCACTTGCCCGAAACAGTGGCCGGTCACCGGTAGTCCTCTGTATATTCGCTGAGGGTACGGGGGCGACCATTTCCATCAACGAAGGTCTGCAGCATCTGGTGTCTGCTATTGATGCCGTGAAATAAATATGTATTTTAACGCCAAGGCTGCTTAATATTGCACCGGTGACAATGCCGGCGGGTTTCCATGGAGGCCACCGATTGACCTTTCATAGACAAATATCATCTGTAATATCAGGAATAAAAAAATAATAATATTAAATATGGGTTTTATCTCCATAGGAATCTTGTTTTTCTTCAGTTTGGAGTTCAGCCGTATAAAAACACAAAACAAATTTTGGTTTCTAAGAAGCAGCAGTGAGGATTATCAATTCATTCATAATATATAGACCCCTCCACAGACCGCGAGGCAGGGAGGGGGAAGGGGGGGGGGATATACTTTCCGGCAAGTTTATGGGCAATATTTTTTATTATATTACAGATGTACAAGAAGTCTGGTTGGCCGCATTCAATTATTAAAGGGAGGGAGATCTGATACCATAGGTATGCTTTACAGCGTGCATTTCATTTTAAATCAGTTGCACAATTTATTGGGTTGGGGAGGCTCTCTGGTCCTTCAAGGGACCTGAATCACTGCGAGGCAAACAGCGCGTAAAAATTGGCTGTTACGTTGTAGTTCCCGTTTAGTGAAGACTTGTAAAAGCTTTACACGTTTACCTTCTTATTCATACGTGGTCCCGGGAGCTGTAAAGCAAATGTGGTGCAATCCTAATGACCTGTGTTGGGATACACAGGCGAAAAAAGAAGAAGCACAAAAGATGCGCAACCAAAATATACTGTACATTCCATTTCATTAGCCATTCGCATTTGCTTTATGATCGTCTTTAAAAGGGTCAGTCAACCCCGAATGTCACTATTTCAGGTTTTTTAGAGACTCTAGAGAAAGAATTCACCAAATGTTGTCCTATATTATTATTATTATACAGGATTTATGTAGCGCCAACAGATTGCGCAGCGCTTTACAATATAAGGAAGACATCACAATCACTGTACAACACAATTCAAGACAAGATGGTAAGGAGGGCCCTGCCCGTGAGCGCTTACAATCTAAAAGGGAGGGGCCAGTTATACATGAGGTACTAGTGTGGACCTAGGAACTGCAAGATTTTTTATTTCCGGGCCCCCGGCACCCCCCAAAAAAAAAACACAAACCCCCCAACCCACATCCCCTGTAGCAACCACACAAAAAAAAAAGTTGGAAAAATAGCCTTGCTGTATAAAGTACTGCTGAGATTTGTAGTCCTCTATAGAGGGTCCCATTCTGCATTGCTGCAATGCAGAATGGGACCGGCTATATAGCACTACAAATACCAGCTGTACTTTATACAGGATGTCCATCAGTTGGGCTACAAAAAAATAATGATTTTATTTAATAACTTACCTTCACCTCCTCTGGCTGTTTTCTGGTGGGGGAGGCTGCAGAAAACCACCCCAGTGTGTGTGTGTGACCATCTCGGACAGCTCGCCCGTGTACTTAGGCGGCTGTTTGGTGGGTCCTCACGGCCGAGGCCCAGGGCTGCCCCCTGAAGTGCCTGCCGGCTTTTTTGATCAGGATGTGACATCCGATTATTCCGTAGGATAAGTCCGCACATGTGAACAGCTGGTCAAAACCATTGCTGGTTGGTCCCCGATATTAATGTGTGTGGACAATATATTGGTCTCCACAGAGACCTTTAGTGTGGCTCACTTGTAAGGTTTGGGGGTGCCTTCAGGTCTCATCAAGAATCTTATTATTTAAGTCTTAGTTTTCTGAGCAGCTTTGACTTTTTGGGGATTTATTACCTCAAAAAACTATTATTTTGGTATAAAAACCTAATTTCTTTTTAAATTCAACATGGCCATCAAGAAAAACTTGGTTTCAAATATGATACAACCTATTCCTGTCCTAAGATTACATTCAAAAGCAGTTTATAAATGAGTTCCTCTTTGTTAATAGGCAAAGCCTAGCTCATGGGAAAACCATACAGACTTTTCTTACTCACTCTCAGTGAATGCAATTTAATTCTATCACATAGTTTGTTTGAGAAAACAGAATCTTGAAGGTCACAAATTAACGTTACAGTTCTATAGAATTAATTAGTATGTATCACAGCAAATCCTTCTTCAAACAGAATGTACTCATATGGTGGGCACGTGCCAGATCCCGTCAGATGTTTTGCTCCAAGATGGAGCCCACGCCTGTGTATCACGGGAAAGGCCATATTTGTCAGTCCACTTGGGATAGGCTAGTGCGGCGGGCAGTATTTTATTATGGGGAAGGGGAGCAGATCCAGGGACTCATATCCTTTTGAGATCGGCAGGAGAGAGGGGTAGAGGAAGACTCCCCACTATTCACATTTGCCATCTGCTGGTAGGATTTATTTCCTTGAGTCCTAGTAAATTCTGCCTGCTACTTTGGGGTCTGTTTGAGATACCTTGAAAATGCCTTCTCATATGGAGTCTGTCTGTTGCCTGACTTCCATATTTGTTCCCTCTTCTCTGTTCTGCATATGTTTGGATAACGCTCAATTGATATGGTACCATGCACTGATGTTGCTTTTAAATATGGCTACCCTGAAAGACTATCTGGATGGTGCCTTATGTAAGCTTTGG
>NW_017307803.1:247911-286642 GCF_000935625.1 Nanorana parkeri
GGGGGTGGTGTGTTGTTGGAACCTTGGTGTGTCTTTGTCGCCTCTCCCTTCAACCCATATCATTAGCCCACTGCAATGTTTTTATATAGCTTTTTTCTTTATGTTTATTATAGTTTTGAAGACTAAATGTATGACCACAGACCTTTCCATGATGGAGAACACATGTACGATTTAAAGTGTTTAGCTATAGTTGGTCATGATGAAGTGGTTTTAATCTACAAAATGTGTTGACCAATATCTGAGAGCATTATGTGATTTGTATGGACTCAATTTCTATAATAATTGTGGCCAGGTACCATGTGATACATGTACTGTATATATATATATATATATATCACTATTTATTACCAACTGTTTTATGTATGTATTTTAGGCAGAAGAGTTAAATACACTCACTGGCCACTTTACTAGGTACACCTTGCTAGAGTTGGACCCCCTTTTCCCTTTATTCCTTAGTAGACATGTGCCATTCGTTTCGTTATGAATCGAAATTCGTACGAATTTTCCTGAAATTCGTAAATTCGGAAGCATCCGAAATCCGAATTGCAGTTTCCGAATTATATCCGAAATACGAAATTCCGTTAACGAATTTCGGATCCGAATTTCTTTGAAACAGGAACTAATATTACCCCTGTAAATGAGGTTGAACAACATGACAAGATTTTTTTTTTAATCCGAAATACGGATCCGCTGCTGCTGAGAGTCGCATTACAATACACAGGCAGGAAATACGAAATTCCGTTGACGGAATTTTGTTCCGTTACGAACATTCGTTATATTGAAGTTAAAAAGCAAAGTACATTTATATTGGAGTTGATGGTAGTTTTTTTTTATCCGAAATACGAAATTCGGATCCGGAATCCGTTAATGGAATTCGTATTTCGGATAAAAAAACAACTACCACATCGACTCCAATATTAACAAAGGTATTTTTGCTTTTTAACTTCATCATAACGAATGTTCGTAAAGTTACGAAAATGTGCCGAAACTAACGAAAATTTGTATTTCGTACGAATCCGAATTGAGTTTCGGATACGAATTACGAAATACGAAATAACGGATATTCCGAAACGAAACGGAACAATTTTTTTGACGGCGCACAAGTCTATTCCTTAAAGAGTGTGGTCGATATGGACATGAAGGCATCACGCAGCTGCTGCGGATTTGTTGGCTGCACATCCAGGATGTGAATCTCTCATTCCACTACATCCCAATGGTGCTCTTTTGGACTGAGATCTGGTGACTGTGGAGGCCATTTGAGTACAGTGAGCTCATTATCAAGACACCAATTTGAGATGATTTTAGCTTTGTGACATGGAGCATTATCCTGCTGGAAGTAGCAATCAGATGTGTACACTATGGTATAAAGGGATGGACATGTTCACCAACAATACTCAGGTAGGCTGTGGCATTCAAACAATGCTTAATTAGTACTAAGGGGCCCAAAGACCTTGCAAACTGTAGGCTCAGTTTAGCTGACAGGAGGGGCACCAGGTGTGGTCTTCTGCTGCTGTAGTCCATCTGCTTCAAAGTTCGGCATGTTGTACAGTCGGAGATGTTCTTCTGCAGACCTCGGGTGTAACGAGTGGTGATTTGAGTTACCGTTGCCTTTCTATCAGCTTTAACCAGTCTGGCCATTCTCCTCTGACCTCTGACATAACAAAGGAATTTTCGCCCAGAGCACTGACGCTCACTGGATATTTTCTCTTTTTCAGACCATTCTCTGTAAACCGGAGAGATGGTTGTGCTTGAAAAACCCAAAAGATCAGCAGTTTCTGAAATACACAGACCAGCCCATCTGGCACCAACAACCATGCCATGTTCAAAGTCACTGCACCTTTCTTCCGCATTCTGATGCTCAGTTTGACCTTCAGCAGATCGTCTTGACCACATCTACATGCCTCAATGCATTGAGTTGCTGCCATTAGACATGTGCGATTCGTTTCGTTACGAATCGAAATTCGTACGAATTTTCCTGAAATTCCGAATTTCGGAGCATCCGAAATCCGAATGGCAGTTTCCGAATTATATCCGAAATACGGAATTCCGTTAACGAATTTCGGATCCGAATTTCTTTGAAACAGGAACTAATATTACCCCTGTAAATGAGGTTGAACAACATGACAAGATTTTTTTTTAATCCGAGATACGGATCCGCTGCTGCTGATGCATTACAATACACAGTTACACACACAGGCAGGAAATACGAAATTCCGTTGACGTATTTTCGTTCCATTACGAACATTCGTTATATTGAAGGTAAAAAGCAAAGTACATTTATATTGGAGTTGATGGTAGTTTTTTTTAAAGTCCAAAATACGGAATTCGGATACGGAATCCGTTAACGGAATTCGTATTTCGTTTTGGTTGACCAATCAGAGGTTCTCTTCTGCTGCTGAGAGTTGCATTACAAATACAGGCAGGAAATACGAAATTCCGTTGACGTATTTTCGTTCTGTTACGAACATTCGTTATATTGAAGTTAAAAAGCAAAATACCTTTGTTAATATTTGATTGATTGATGGTAGTTTTTTTTAATACGAAATACGAAATTCGGATACGGAATCCGTTAACGGAATTCGTATTTCGGATAAAAAAAACAACTACCACTCCAATATTAACAAAGGTATTTTGCTTTTTAACTTCATCATAACGAATGTTCGTAAAGTTACGAAAATATAACCGCCACTAACGAAAATTCGTATTTCGTACGAATCCGAATTGAGTTCAGTTATGAATTACGAAATACGAAATAACGGATATTCCGAAACGAAACAGAACAAAGTCTAGCTGCCATGTGATTAGCTAATTAGATATTGCGTTAACGAGCAGTTGTATAAAGTGGCCAGTAAGTGTATATCTTAATAAACATTTTATATTTTTGTAAAATGTTTGATATTTAATTGTTTTCTTGGTGCAACATAATATACGCTATATTACCAAAAGCATTGGGCCCCTCCCCCTCCAAATCATTGGATTCAGGTGTTCCGTGACATTTCCTGGCTACTAAATATTCCGCGGTCACCTATTACTGGTATTATAACAAAGTGGAAGCAACTGGGAACAACAGCAACTCAGCCAGGAAGTGGTAGGCCACTTAACATGACAGAGCGGGGTCAACGCATGCTGTAGCGCACAGTATGCAGAAGTCGCCAACTGTCTGCAGAGTCAATAGCTACAGACCTCCAAACTTCATGTGGCCTTAGGCAATATAGTGTATGTAAAAAATCCCTTTGATATATTTGGGTTTTCTTATGTCATTTGGGGATTTAGCACCACAAAACGTTTTTTTTTTCTTCATTTTTGACTCCCATGCCTCTACTATTTACTGAAGTAAGGCGGACTTTGTATTTTTCGTCTTACTGCTAAAGTGAAACATAATTTTCTGTTAACTGGGCCCATGTAAATAAATGTGGGACCAGAAATCCCTCAAAGAAGCTGTATTGTATGGTGCCTTCCTGCCACAGAGCCACCATCTGAGCGCGTCCCCTGTCACAATATATATTTATATTCGTTATATCTGATGCTGTTAATCCAGCAGACCGCAGATACCGCTAAATCTGTCTTTTCTTTTATCTCCCCCTATCAATACATCTTTATCCCTTGAATAATATCAGACAACTCCGGAGAGAAACATATTAAACAGCAGTTCTTTCTCTGTGCCTATCCTTAATAATAACCATCAGCTTCTTTTTTTTAAATCCGAGTTTACATTGAAAAACTTTCGTCTGAATCGATCTACGGGGCTCATCCCTGATTGTGTTAGGAGACAGTACAAACACACAGAGGGAAATTTTTGCCGAACATACATAATGTGTGCTTAAGTGGACGAAACGTATGTGTTCCAAGCGGCAGTTTACGTCTCATGGTTGACATCCCTCCCCTGACTTCTCGTACACTTAGGAAGCTTCTGAGGGATACATTCAGTACATGCGCTTCGATATGAATCGGGTGGATGTATAAAAGCATTGTGAATAATAATAAAAAAAAAAATGCTGCCTTTATTTCGCAGTTCCATTATGGAATTTGTTTTATGTATTATTTCTTAAAATGCTTAATGCGTGGTGTGAAGAGCGCAAAGGCCGAAGAAGGGGTCACGTTGATGCGATTGGCTATCTCAGCAGGTATTGTAAAATGATAGATTCAAGTTTTTTCATAAAAGCTTCTGACTATTACCGAACACGGCGCTTTGTTTAGAAGAGTGCTAAGGTCTCAATGAAAGCATGCATAACATGTGGTCACATTCCCGCACCTCTCACATTCCCGCACCTCTCACAATCCCGCAACTCTCACAATTCGGTTTGCGGCCAAAATCGTGGAACCAATTAAGTTTGTGAACCGAGGTACCACTGTATTGTATTCTAGAAACACCACCTCCCACCTGGCTGACAGACTACTTTTTATACTTAAAAACATCCCCTGAAAATTGGGGGTTGTCTTATACGCCGGGTATACAATGTATACCTTTAGTTCATTTAGGCCAAGCTGACCCAAAACGAACATCCCTAATCTGTCAGCCCGCTGGATGCGCGGTAATACTGTATGAACGGTAGCTTAGAATAAATACAGTAGTTGAGCCAATCACGGCGAGCGATGTACACAACCCCTGCCAATCCAAGCAGGCTTTGTATTCATTAATAGAATACATCGCTCGCCGTGATTGGCTCAACTACTGTATTTATTCTAAGCTACCGTTCATACAGTATTACCGCACATCCATCCATGATGTTTTTGAATGGTGTTGCCTCGGAAGTGGGGTAGTCTTATATGACGAGTATAGCCCAAAACCTATGTTTTAAGTGGAAAATTAGGGGGTCGTCTTATACACCCAGTCGCCTTATACGCAGGCAAATACGGTATTTGTGCATGGTTAGGAATTGTGAACAAGTTCCGTTTTTGCTCAGTTACAATTAAATAATTGCATACCTGGATAAAATTACATTACAAAAAAAACATGACACTGGCTACTCATGTACTTATGCATGCTCGCAATTTTTCAATAGGTGTTGTGCATAGAGATTAATGGAAGGAACGATGTAGTGAAAAGTACAGTGGTACCTCGGTTCACCGACACCTCTGTTCATGAACAATTCGTTTCGCCACCAGGAAGTTTGTCAAAATGTTGCCTCCAACTCTCGAACTCTGCCTCGGGTGACGAACACGACCGTGGCCATCTTCCCCGCTCTGACACGTGGTCGTGGATACCTGCACTCGAGATTGCGGTCGCAGACAGGGCTGTGGACACATACTGTGAAGCTTTTTTGTGTGCTTTGTAGCACAGTACTGTGCAGTATTACTGTATTCCAGCATGGCTCCCAAGAAAGTGCAGGGTGGGAAAAAGAAAGCGCAGAGCGTTAATGAAGGTGTCAAGAATGTGCAGAGCGTTCTTGAAGGTGACAAGAATGTGCAGAGCGTTATTGAAGGTGACAAGAACGTGCAGGGCGTTAATGAAGGTGACAAGAATGTGCAGGGTGTTATTGAAGGTGACAATAATGTGCAGAGGGTTAATGAAGGTGACAAGAATGTGCAGAGCGTTAATGAAGGTGACAAGAATGTGCAGAGCGTTATTGAAGTTGACAAGAATGTGCAGGGCGTTAATGAAGGTGACAAGAATGTGCAGGGCGTTACTGAAGGTGACAATAATGTGCAGAGGGTTAATGAAGGTGACAAGAATGTGCAGAGCGTTAATGAAGGTGACAAGAATGTGCAGGGCATTACTGAAGGTGACAATAATGTGCAGAGGGTTATTGAAGGCGACAAGAATGTGTGAAGCAAGAATGGTGTTAAAAAGAAACTTGTGGTTAATTTTTTTTTTTTTATATGGTTCAGAACGGATTAACCTGATT
Source organism: Nanorana parkeri (assembly GCF_000935625.1). NCBI lineage: Eukaryota > Metazoa > Chordata > Amphibia > Anura > Dicroglossidae > Nanorana > Nanorana parkeri. The sequence goes on from NW_017307803.1 coordinate 253,758, forward strand.
TACATTGAACCCTATGGGGAAAATGTGATTCGGTTCACAACCAATTCGGTTTGAGGCCAAAATCGTGGAACCAATTAAGTTTGTGAACCGAGGTACCAGTGTATTGTATTCTAGAAACTAGCAATTAAGTGTAAACTCAGGTTTAGACATGAGGCAGCCTGAGGCGGTAGCAGTTGTGTGGGGGGGAGGGGGTGGGGGGGCAGCTGACTAACAACATCCCATCCCCTGCTGATAGATCCCCCAGCTGCCGCCCCCTGCCCAGCTAACAGCATAGCCAGCCGCCACCTCCCACCTTGCTGACAGCTCAGCCAGCCGCTATTCCCCACTTCTCCTGGTCGCCTCAGGTGGTGAGTAAAGTAGGAATCCATTCTGAACCTGGAAAGAAGCTCCTTCTGCTGCCAACCTGTCTGCTGCGGCCAGGGAAATCTTCACCCACAGCTGCACCTAAGCAAAGGGTGGGGATGTTCTGGTGTCATTTAACATATATGGCCACATGGCTACATTTGGTCAATGACGTTGTGACCTTATATGGCCACGTGGACGTATAAGGTCAATGATGTCAGCACAAGCATTGCGCCCCTTTATTTATATACAGCTGTGGGGCAGGGGATGCTCAGGTCTGCAGGTGATGTGACACGTGATCCATTGCCCCTTCCAGATTCAGAGTGAGTTTGGCCCGAAACCAAAGCTCATTTATACTAGTGATGAGCTGAACGTATCCGGGTTTGGATCGCTTGGATGTTGGCCAAATCCAGCCAGAAAATCAGGTCCACTGAATGTCCAAGAAAACCAAACCCAGGGCCGACAAGAGTAATTGGTTGCTAGGACAAAAATGGAGGTTCAGCAGGCAGGCAGAAGAAATGGCCAAATTGTTTGCCCATTCCACAATCTGCTTGGGTTCAGGGCAAACTCATGGTTGACTCTAACCCAAAGCTTATCTCTACTGGTTACTGTATGGACTTTGTGTAACAATAATATGGAGCATATGAGTTCCTTTTTACATGCATTTTTTAGACATTTATATGCAGATCGAGCTGTCCAGCATAATTGATAGTTACAGGAGTCAGGGCAAGCCCTAAAATACTGGCAGGGGTGAGGCTTTCAATGTTCATATAGGTAAACATATATTTCCAAAAGAAAATAGAGTACTTGGTTGTCACATAAGGAAAAAGCTGATACAATGTATTAAGTAAATACAGCCATTGGGGCTTGCAGGGTGCTGTACATAGCTTCCTGAAAACATCACAGCACCCTGCTTCAGTACTCCTCTGAAGAGCCCTCAGCCCTGATGCAAGCAGTGGGCTGGCTCTTGGAAGGAATTATGTAAATATCAAATGCCTTTAAAAGGAGGTGTCAATCTAGAGGAGTGGGCATTCCCAGGCAGGCTGTATTTGCATGCACTCCATCCTAGATAACGCCCACATGTGATGCTGAGCCTCCGTGATTGAAAGGACTGTAATTCAGTGAATGAAAGGGGTCGGGGCCAGCGACCTGGTGAGGGAGAAAGCTAGATAATGCTGGCGGGCTCTACTTGACTTGCTGCCGGTTTTAATGCACATTGTGAGAAGCTGCCAGTGTGCAGTGACAGAGGAATTTCAGTCCAGGAGAGGATCCGGTACAACTGTGCAAGACTAAAGGGAAGGACGGAAGTCAGAAAGAAGACTGAAGGGAAGGACGGAAGTCAGAAAGAAGACTGAAGGGAAGGACGGAGGTCAGATAGAATACTGAAGGGAATGATGGAGGACAGATATAAGACTGGAGGGAAGGACAGAGGTCAGAATTAAGGTCTTTTTTCACAGCTGGATGGAAGTGATAAGTCCGAAATGTAATTAATATGAATTGAAATTGACTTAATTGAATAGAAGAAGTATATATATATTTATAACTGTGTAAAATAAATTGAAAAAAATATGTAAGTTTCACATACCTGTGTTACATTGTAAATGTGGTAGACAGACGTTCATTTAAAAACAGGATCACACATGCTGTCCATATCCCAAAAATAATCTAAAATGGGTAGACATGTTACAAGCGAGGCCTTTCCTTCTCTACAAATTTCCCACTCAAAAGGTTAATTTTCTGGAACTACTAAACCCGAATTGCTGCAGCCCTGCTTAAAGAAGAAACAACACGGAGAAGGAAGGACGGCCGTAGCACATCGTCTCTGCTACATTTTTACTAATTGTGTTCGCCGGAGGAGAGGGAACCTCGAGGACCCCGTCTTTATTACTTCTCTGCGGATTATTATAGCCGGGTTCCATTGCGCACATTGTGTTTGGCAAAGAAAACTCATAATATACAGGAGGGATTTCTTAATATATAATAGAACTTGTAATTATTTCAGAAGAGTATAAATAATACCAGGAGATATTGTTTGATAGGTACATGTGCACTGCGAAAGAAAACTTTTCCTGAACAATTTTTAAAATGCTCCTTCAAAGCAACAGAAGCATAGCGAGTAAGGAGGAACGTCAGACCTTAAAGCACAAATATCGTTTTTTTGTTCTTAGTCTTCCATTGATCAGTTAAAAAAAAGATTGAAATGCTCTATTTACCCCCAATACAGCCTTTTCGTCCATTGTCCTCTTCTGCCAGTGGTCAATGTCCCACTTCTGCATCAAAAGATGCCCAACATAATCCAACCCCTTCTGTGAGTCCAGGCTGTCATGGACACACCCCCTGGAAGCCACCACACAGTCTGGGGGTCACTGTACAATGCTGTATAGAATGGTGTTCCCAAGTCATATTGTGAGCATCCTTCTATGTAGCATTATGGACTGACCAACACCAACCAATGGGAAGGAGAAGAGGACTACGATCATCATGTGACTGTCTGGTTGGTTTCTAAAATTAAGGTATGTCCAGGGGCCCTGTTCTAAAATTGGTGCAGAGACAATGGCTATTCATTCCCAGCACTATTTAAAAATAGCACCTGTGGGCCCCTGCTGGCCCTGGCGCTGGAACCACTGGCTGACAGTGGTAGCCAGGGCCAGCTCTAAGTCCAGGAGCCAAAATGATCATCTCCTGAGTTTATGTCCTTGATACACAGAGTTCCAGTGCGTGTAGCAGGGCCACCAATAGAAATGACGGGGCTGTATAGGTCGCCCTTACAGCCCCCTGCCCCCACCCTGCATAATAGGTAGCAATAATAATCCCCCTGAAGCAATAATCCACCCCAGACAACAATAGGAATTTCGCTACACCCAGCAGCAATATTAATGTACCACTTACTATTGCTGCCTGGGGGGGGCATCTGGCCGACCCGCGCTGGGGAAGGGTGATATCTGCCACACAGGGCCACCCCACGGCGGCAGATATCAATCCAACACGGGGCAGCCCTGTGCCCCCCAGGCAGCAATAGTAAGTTAGAGGTAGATTAATATTGATGCTGGGGGTAGGGGAATTACTATGGCTGTCTGGGGTGGATTATTATTGCTTCAGTGGGATTATTATTGCTACCTATTATGCGGCGGGGGGCCCAGGCAGGTAGGCTATACGGGGCTCCATGATTTCTAGTGGCCGCCTTGTTCACAGGCCAACACTATAACTTAATTATTGGGAACTGCAGCTCCCAATATTACTCAGCAGCCAAAAGTGATGAAATAATCCTCTCTCCCACCGGGAAAGGGGCCCGGGAAGAGAAGGGATTGTTTCATAATTCATGGGCTTCATGTGGGATTACTTCATGTGCTACTGCGTGTGGAGTAATAAAATAAAGAGTCCCCTCCCTGTCTCCAGGCAGCTAGCCCCCACTAAACTGATGGGGCTTGGGCCGGGTACAGGAGGGCTGGCTCTACCGCCCTATTGGCGGCCCTGGCTATGAACACAATGCTTTAGAATTGAGCTTACATTGAAAGGGATGTGACATCATAAGTGATGCCACTGCACTTCCTCTGCATACAGAGGCTCGGACAGAACTGTTACAGCTCTGCCCAGCATCTTCCTACAGCAACAGGTCACGCCTTTTATGATGTATTGCTGGCTGATTGCAGTGGCATAAAATAAAAAGCGTAAAAAAAACAAATAAATAATCAATATTTATATATTAAATATATATAAATGTATATATTTAAATGTCCCGAGGACCCAACAATGACAACAGACACATAGGGGTTGATTTACTAACCTTATAAACACGCCACGAACAAGTATACACCTCTGTAGTGTGTTCCCTCCCAGCTTGATCTATTGGTGGAATCTAGACACCTTTGTAGTGTGTACACACCCAGCAGGTGTGTTGTGCAAAGCCCTGCATGAATTGCAAGGTGATGTTGTGTAAATTAGCTCTACGTTGTGTTGCTTGCGTTGATGAATGCAGGAATGTAAATGCATGAGCTAACCATTTTTGTCTAAACTGTGAAGCAGCATTATATATGCATCATGTGCATGATTTTTCCATATATGGCATTAGTGGAAATATGCTTTTAGAGACTTGCATGCCGCTATTAGAGCGGCGTGTAGCCTATGGCGTGTGCTACATGACGCGCACGTACGTAAATACATAAAAACGCGCCATAACGGCGTGAAAATGTGACACGTTGCTCGTGTTTGGTTGATAAATACGTTTTGCTGTGTAAAAATGCACACACACCTGGTGCGTGTGTGTGTGTTTAGGTTAGTAAATCACCCCCATAATGATACAAGTACACAGTTCTTTGTATTTTGTATGGAGGACCCTCGTTTCTTTCATTTGTTTACCCTACGCCCAAACCATGTCTTACCCTGTCCTGAATGTGAATCCTTTTCATAACAGCAATCCTAAAAAAACTTCAGAAGTTGAAAAGTTTTTTGTTTTCTAACCACACCAAATGTAGTATTCATCACATCATCTGGTCACAAGTGTATTTGACCCCGCAGTTATTGGAAAGGGGCCTCCTGCCTCGTGACCAGGCAAGGTTTCTCTGCACCCAAGTGAGCGGTAAAGATATAAACATACGGCGTTGTGCCTATTTATAGCTCTGTAGTTAACTACAAATGACTTCTTCCTATCTCTATTTTGGAATCGTCCATCATATTACTGGAGACATTGTTGAGTTAGGCAAGTTCTGTTATTACATGCTCTGACCTCCATCATGCGGGAGCCAGACAACAGTTGTGTACAAATTGCTTTTTCTTTGTCAGCCACAGAAATTTGAACATACTACAAAATTCTTCCTATTACCGCATTGCAAAGATGGTTGGGGAAGATATAGATAAAGGATGAGAAAAAAAAAAAAAGAAACAGTTTGCTCGGAAACGCGGCTAACTTAGCAACCATCAACTGTTAATGCAAAGCAGCGCCCGCTGTTTCGCAGATGTTTACTACAGTGGTCACAGGAGGTAAATTAAAGCTTTGATTTATAAGGATCTGCTCATTATCATCTTTTCAAGAAACTCTTTAAGCACACGGCTCTATATTTGGCACAGGGTTCAAGGCTGGAAATTGGCCAAATTTAACAAAATGCAAATTTTTACAGGCAAAGAATATGCCTGAAAACTCCAAAGCTATCTCAATACATATAGGTCCAGAGCTAAATGAAAAAGTAGAAACTAAGCTTATGGCCTACACCAGGGCCATCCCTTTAATGAGGCAGCTTGAAGATGATTGTCTTTAGGTCACATGGGGGGTCCAGCAGGCAGAACGGCATGTTTGGCCGCTCTTCTGCACAATGCCACCTCCTTTCCAGCCAGAGAATCCCAGGTTGCTAAGAGCGGGCGGGGAGATGTGTAAGGGTCATACACATCTCCCTGCCCAGCTCTTAGCAACCTGGGATGGTCTGGCTTGCATCCTGCCCAGCTGTTGGCAACCATTGATGTCACTGGTTGCCAGGAGCTGGGCAGGATGTCAGTCAGACTGTCCGAAGCCTGCAAAGGATTGCATCAATGTCGTGCACCACCGTCCCTGCCGCCAACACCCCTCAGGTGGCAAAAAGTTCTAGGACACCATTGGCCTACACAACCGGGTGAGAGGGGGAGCCAGGTAACCAAATGGAAAAATGGTTGGATAAAGGTCACTTATCTTATTGAATAGATGTGGGCTAGTTAGGAGGAGCTCAAAGGGATGGTCTCTAGAGATGTGAACGGCAAAATTCAGTTGAAGATCTGTAGATGCCAAGAGAGCTTCAAAAGCACCACATTTATTTTTGGTGATAGGATGTAGGGAAGAGGACTTTGTGCCTCAACACTGGGACAAGGTGCCTTGCAAAGGAGGGAAGCTTGGCCACCCCCCTCCTTTGCAAGGTACCCGCTAATGTTGAAAGCCTTGTTGCTTGCTCTCAAACAGAAAGGGGGAAAATGGGTGCATACATGCTGCCCTCCTTTTTCTTGACAACCAGGCTGCATGCTTAGATAAGGGCCTGGTTGAAATTTTAATGGTAACCCTAATAACCATGCCCTTTTTTAGGAATAGCTTGCAAAATAGCCGTTACATGGGCCAGAAACATTTTACAGGATGACCCTCCCATAGACTTTAAGGTACTATTAAAGTGTCTCGCTCTCGGGTGAAGCACTCCAAAACAACTGTGAAGAAGAAGTGTGTGAGCACATGTGCAGTAGAAGGGAGGGGAGAAAACAAGATGAAGCTCAATGGACGCAGCCGGGCATCCAGGAGCATGCACGTCGGACAGACATATCATAGTCATACTGTCCATCTAAAACAAAAATCCAAGAGGCTGATTGTCATCTCATTTATAAAATTGGTTCACTTCACTTCACATCATTAAAGTCTCATATAAAGTCATTGTTGATAATTTTTTATTTGCAGCTTTTATTAAAATAAGCCCTGGTGATCCTGCCATGAAGGTCCTAGTGCAAGAAGGGTGGCAATGCTTTGTCCATGTCTCTTAATTGACTGTCACCCTGTCACATTGGCTTCCAATGGAGACAACAAGTCGTCGCTTCAACACATATTATGCAGTCATGGTCCACGGTTGTCTCATCGGCAACCTTCCCTAAGAAATGCATAGCAGCCATCTTTGGAGTTAATGTAGAAAAGAAGTGGCTGCAATTAGCTGCAATGAGACGGCAGGAAATCAGCAGCACAGAGCAAGAAGAGCTGGAGGGTGGGACAACTTCTCTCTCTCCGTCAGCCTTCCAGGAAATACTTTTTCTAGCAGCCCTCAGTTCCTGCCTCTGTGGCTTACTCCTTACTGCTCTGACCTCATCCTGGAACATTAACTCTTTACACCTTACACACAGTGTGTAAGGTGTGGTGGTGGCTACTTTACAACACACACAGGGACCATGGGACACAAAAGTAGCCCCCCTCCAGAAGGAAGGACAGTGTCAGCACCAATTCGGAGATGATTGGAGGATCTACAGCCGAGTGATACACAAATAAGATACATTTTTGTTCCTAGTTAAGGTATTTGAATGCCATTTTAAGATTTAACACCTAACTTTAGTGTCACTTTAAATGTTACTACCTCTTGCTTCCTCCCAGTTTCTATGATTAAGCCCTATCTGAGGGCAAAATACGTCAGTGGAGGAGCCCGTGCCTGGTGGGGCAAACCTGCTTAGGGAACAATAAAGTTTATGACACAGTATTCAAGGCATGAGTTGTACCCCACTTGGGGTCAGAGAACCCATGACTGATCCTTCAAGGTGCAACCAAGAGCAGTAGCATTTTGGTACTTGCGAGCAAAGACCAAGATGATGTACTGGGACACTCAGTTGAGGGTAGTGGTGATTGTCCAAATGGAACCAATATTTAAGGTATGAATGGAGGTACTGTCGGTGAGTGTGTCAACGTTGACTTTTAACACTCTTGCCTGCTGGTTCTAAAAGCAGGGGCTTATTGTTTACCGTCACCCGCCTTTAACCCTGAAGAAGAGGTCACATGCTTTGGCTATATCTTATATACATGTTTTTAAAAAAAAAACTTCATTTATAACGATCTGATGTTTTCTATGGAGGAGATCTTGAAGGTCAATGACAAAGTATAACCAGACAGGTTGTTTAAAAGTTAAAATTGTTTGTTCAGCTGGTCACAATATCTTTTAACTTTTCTCTCTCTCACAAACATCTCCTTTCCGTGACTCCTGCCTGTGCACTATGCATTGTTTAGAATTTGTTTCCCCCACCGGTCTCCCACGGCTCATAATCTACCTCTACCAGTGACCCAAGCAGGTTTATTCCGCTTCTTTCCTATAGAAGTATTTTTATCTCCCGCGCACACCTGAGCAGCCTGCAGACAATCTTTCCAAAGAGTTTTATAGGGATTCCAAGCAAACGCTAGCCACCGGCAACCTGCTCTAATCAAAAACCTAATCCCCCGCCCCCCCATCCCCCCATTTCCCTCCCCCCCTCTGCTTCCCTAATAAAATCCTTTCAGCAACTTTGTCAACGTATCAAGTAAAACATCTAACAAGAGTATTTACATATTTTTGTGACATTATCTGTCTCCCCCGCGCACACAATCGGACTGTTGACTGAAAAATCCCCAGGCGACTAAATGCATGGCCTAATCTGATGGAGATAGGATCAGTCATCTGGGATTAGACTCGCAAAGCTTCTTTTCTGTATAGGAAATTATATGTACAGACATGGGATGGGGAGCAATTGTCCAATTGGGGGCCCATGTTTTTAATTTAATAGGTGATGATCAGGATTGGGCTTAAAGAGAACCTGTACTAGGAAATAAAGTTATTTTTTTAAATCCACCCTAAATGGTATTCAAAACAGTTAAGGACACAATTGAAAAAAAATCTGTGTTGCATCATTATGTTAATTATGTGCCGTTCTGGTCACATGACCTATGTGTTAGGAACCAGATCTGAACCCAGGGCCTCTGCTGTAGCTGGCAATAGTTCTACCTGCTGAGCCACCTTGGAGAGCTCCTTGCCGGATATCCAGTGTAATCCTCAGGTAAATCTAATTTCTGCTGAACTCTAAACTCCTTGCTCCTCCCTTGAACTTCCTATTTAAGCCATGCCTCTGCACTTCCTGTTTGCCAGATTATTGTGTTCCTGCCGATATCTTGCTTCCTGCTCCCTCTGTGATACAATCCTCTCATACTGCTACCCGTGTACTGACCTTTGGCTGCTGATTCACCAACTACTCTCACCGTCTGCTGCTTCATACCTGATACCTTTGGCTCCTGACCTTGGCTTTTTCCGCTGACTACGCTTCTGCCTGCTCCTATACTACTACCGTCAGCTTGTGTACCGAACCCGGCCTGTTATACCACAAATTTACCTGCTGTTTCAGCTACTGGACTCTGAGCCTGATCCCAGATCGAGACATTGGTCACCTGGTCTGTGCCAGTGCAGGTGATCTTGGGGCACTGATGTCTAACAAGAGAGTGCTAAGCTCTCTCTGGAGGTCAGTCCACCAATACCATCCGCAAATACCACACTGGACATCTACACAAGCACCGGAATTGTGCAGGATTATGGATATGACAGGACCTCAAAGTTTTTCACTGTTTTCTTAACTTCTTAGAAAGTTCAGGCTGAATTTTAAAATATCACTTTAAAGTGGATGTAAAACAGAATTATATTTTATTTGTTTTGTTAAAATAACAATAAATGAATAAATTCAATACCACGATGGAGGCCACCACTGGCTGTATTGCTGGGTGACTTCATGGCTGCTAAGCCACTGGCACTTTTATTGGTGTCAAAGCATGGGGGAAATGAGTCCAAAAGCCTTTCTTGATGTTCAAGGGTTCTGTCTATCCATATAAAGTCCCCAGCAAAAGAACAAGAACAAGAAGTCCCAATTACTGTAAAGGTGACACCTCCTGGCAGGTGACATGGGCTCACCTGTTCAAAACACGTAGAAGTTGCTACACTTAAGTACTCTGTCCACTGGGAAATACAAAAAATCATTGTCTAGGCACCTTCTGAACGCTGCTCGCCAGTGCATTCCCCTGTTGTGGAAGCAATCCAGCTGCCCCACCCTCAAGTTATGGTTCACCAAGGTGGACGAGACATATTTGATGGAGGATTTAACCTCCACAATCCGGAATACTGAGGAGCTCTTCCGGTCTACTTGGAGACCCTGGGCCTCTTTTCGGGACACAGAGACTTACCACCGGGCCATGCTTGAGGCGCCCCCCTGAATGCTGCTGGAGACCCAGATCCTGGGCGCCTGACCCACTTCTACCTTTGCTGCTCCTTATCCCCCTCTGGCTCTTCCCTGCTGGCCTCTCCTCCTCCTCTTCTCATTTCTCCCCTTTCTTTTTCTACCCTACCCTACCTCCTCGTCCCTCAGACCCTATCCTATACCTCCCTTACCTACATCCCCCATTGGCGTTAAACACACGCACGATCCTTCCGGTATGCCCCCCACGTGCTAAGGAACGCTTAACTAAAGTGCGATTCTCCCGATTAATCGTTATGGTACAAGAAGCCACAGAGGCCTATGATATGTTTTTTGTTTGACTCTACCTCGTGCCGCCTACGCTCTCTATACACACCCCATTGCTTGTATAATACTGTGGAAGGTCACTGTGGCAGTCTGCTGATTATCTCGCTGAGCCAAAAATTGGCCAACAATCTGGCAAACAGGAAATGCAGAGGCGTGGCTTACATAGGAAGTTCAAGGGAGGAGCAAGGAGTTCAGAGTTCAGCAGAGATGAGGTATAACTGAGGATTATACAGGAGCTATCCAAGGTGCTGAGGTGGTTCAGCAGGTAGAGCCACCGCCAGCTACAGCAGAGGCCCTGGGTTCAGATCCAGTTCCTGACACTATGGTGGGAAAAGAATGTTTAACATCCAACAAAACTGGCAGATGCCTCTCTCCTCCCTGTGGTCCGACCCACCATGTCTACTTTGCTACAGAACACAGTCATGAAATAGGGGCATACAGATTAAACTACAGCATGCAGCAGGGGAACAGGCAAAGACGTGTGTCAGATGATGAAGATTGTTCATTTGTTTGTAGCTCTTGAGGAGAGGAGTCTGCCCACTGTAGTATTACGCCTCTTCGTTTTCTTTCTTTACTTCTTTGTATGATTACAGTGTCGTTTTAAGCACTTTATTGGCAATTGTATGTAGTCTGAAGCTCGCCTGTAATTACAAGCATATTGGTGCTGGTGTTTACATGTTATCATGTAGAATGTGAGAATTATAATCACAATGTGTCAGTTACATTCCCCACACGTAGGCTCTTCCACATTGTTAGTTAAGAAAGCGTCCTCTATGTGCACAGATCAAACAAGCTTCTCTCCTTGAAGGCATACATTAAACTCATCCATCTGATGGTTGAAAGCAGCTTCCAGAGGCAAAAAGATTGACATTTTGGTAGAAGATGATCTAAACCAGCTTATTTCTACTCAGAATGGCATGTTTAATTGATTTATAGTTATTCACTTGAAACCGAGAAACATTTGTGGATGAAAACTGATGAAAAGCAACAAAAACTGCAACAAGTGTGGCCAGCTTTAGACTGAAAGTGTTGTGCCTAACCCGGGCTGAAAGTGCTCCCCTTCCTTCTCCCTGTGTAACTGTATAACTAACAGAATTGTGTTTAAAAGTCATTATTTCTATTGTATTCATAACCAAATTATATTTTTTCCCTGTGAGCCGTGCCAGTGGCGGGAACATCCTCGGTGCTCAATTGCATAAATAACAGAGATGGAGTACATGGGTTTTTTTAGGTTTATTTGTCAGAAGCCACCTAAGAAAACCCATGTCACGGTACTACAGATGTGAGATCACAGGCGAGCAGGTGACATGGGATCCCCCAGGGCGTGGACTCTAAGGGCCAGCCGGTGTTCCCCGCCAGGGACCCCTCACGGAAGTTTGGACTTAGCGGCGTGCTGACCCCAGGTCACCACCCCCAGGTTCACCCTGCTTGCGAAGAGAGCGTCCGAAGATACAGTGTAGGCAGGGATGGATGAGTGGAGCGAAAGGAGATCCAGATAACAAGGCAAGGCCAGGGCAGGCAGCAGACAATCTTAAACAGGAGAGCAAGCCGAGACGGCACACGAGAGATCAATACACAGGAAATCAGGTCAGGAAGAAATGCGCAGAAGGGGCTCAGGAACAAATGCAAAGCAGTGAAGCACAGATCAGCTCTGCAACTGATCTGTGACACCCCATGAACTCCATCTCTGTTTTTTATGCCATTGATTAAGGGTGTGGTGCTAATCACTCATCTTTCACAAAACCGTTTCTTTCTCCTCGGTGCTCAAACTGTTTCAGCAGTGAGGAAGGTTGGACCTTGTGACGACATGGTGATCAGTTTATGTGTATTGGTTAAGTTAAATGTGTATTGGTATTGAGTTATGTTTGAGTGCGTTATGCTGTGTGACCTGGTTATGGAAAGACTATCAGCCCCATCCCTCGTTATCTCCCATTGTACTCTGAGGGAGCTCAGAACAATGACATTCTGGCCAGGCTTCTGTTATGGCTGTCTGGAGGTCGTTAGCAGGTGGACACCTGTGGTGTTGAGCAGACCGATGGTCTGGGAGGAGGGGAGGTGGATGTGATGGGATTATGTTCTGATTTCATCACTTGCTGTATAAAAGTTTGTGCAGTTGCTCAATAAATCAGAGTTTGTTTACCCTACACTCCAGCCTTGGCTAGTGACTGGGGAAACTGGGAGCTACAGATCTTCAGGTTCCAATATCTCCTCAGCAAGGAAGAAGACAGCGGCGGACATACTCATCCTGAGTACGGGGGTCCGTCACAGCCCTCAATAGGGATGAGGTCCTGGTTTGGACCAAAGTTGGACTTGGTCCAAACTTTGCCTGCCTGGTATGCGTTGAACACCCCATGTAGTTCATCTGCTAGCTGAGCCCAGCCTCAGTCCCATTTAGCTGCCCCACTGCCAAATGTGACAGGTCTATCCCATGCTAAGGAGCAAGTGGCCACCAACGTCCTACCTGTCAATGACGCATTCCCAGCCGCATTCACCTGCCAGGAGGTACCCAGGCTAAACAAAGGGGTGGGTCATATTGTTATGACAATAGAGGACAGCAATGCCTCCTGGAATATATGATATTGATATCCCAGGAGGCAATGCTATCTTCCATTCATTCAACAGTATGCCAAAAGATCCAGTGCCTGCTCTCTCATGCATGAGATCTGTGCCGGGTCCATTATGGGAATGGAAAGGATTTTCCTCCTGCAGCCTCTTGGGGTAGGTTATATATCCCAGGAGAAGGAAAGATCTGTTTTGCCTAAGTAAGAATAGGGTGAAGTATTTTTTCAAGATGTGCTTTTCTTTATTAGCTTTAATTTCCTACACACACAGTGAACTGGTTATGGGTCAGTGGCACCCTTAAAACCAGTTCACCTTAATGCCCCCAATCAGGAGCATATAGGTAGAGCAGACGCATCCCCCCTACCACCACCACTTTCTTATCAGCATCTTTATTTATTATCAGTACCTGCTGGGCACCAGGTTTTTGTATTTTCCAGGGAATCTTCTATAAATAGACCCCAAATATAGTAAACACATAACTGGATTTTTGTTCATTTTATAAATAGACCCCAATATAATAAATGCATAACTGGATATTTTGGATAGATAGACCCCAATAAATACATACTTGGATTTTTAAACATTTTTAAAATAGACCACAGTTTAATGAGCACATAATTTTTTATATATATATACACTGAGTGGCCAGATTATTATGACCACCTGACGTTTGTAGGCAAATTAGCTATAATTTTGCGCTGAAGTTGCCAGAGGGCAAGACCATTATAAATAGGGAAGGGGGTTGTTTACCACGACAGTAGAAGTGATTTGTTTCTGAAGATTCGGGGAATGGGGGGGGGTCATAATAATCTGGTCACTCAGTGTATATATATATATATTTTTTTTTTCCCTGCAAAGCCATATACAAAGCAATGTTTATTTCAAAGTACTACGCATTTAAAAATATCCGGGGGTAAAATTAATTGGGTCGATAGAAGTCCATTATTTGCCCTCCCAGGGTGTCATGGTAAACATGAAGAGGTACCTATAAATTAAAATACACCAGAATAAACAGGGAATAAATGTCCCTTTCAGCAGGATTTTTTTTTTTTTGTTAAAAGTGAAGAGATAATTATTTCACATCATAAGAATGTTTTTCCTGTTTTTTTTTTTTTTTTTAAATGAACGTAAACAGCATTTTGTACGCACTAAAAAAAAATGACTTTATCAGAGAGCTGCGATGTTTGTGATCAAGAAGACAGAAGCGGGAGAAAAATATATTTTTTTTATATACTAATGAGATGCCGCTGACCTCCTCGCTGGCTTGTCATGCCTTCAATGTATAGAGAAAATAAAATGGGCACATTAATTGACGGAAGCAAGGTTGACGGTTGATGCCAATTTGAAATTCTGCAAAGAAAACAAAAAAGTTTAGAGATTGTGTTTATTGTCAATAATAGTTCATTATATGTATTTACTGTTCGGCTTTTCTGTCGCTGAATGGAGCTATAAACCGGTGGCGTAACAATCGCCATAGCGGCCACTATGGGGCCTGGGCACAGGGGGGCCCGGCCAGGGCATCCCTCTGATGCCGTGTGTGCCGCCTGGGTCGCTATGGCATGTAAGGGTGCTGGCTGCCACTGACACAGCTCAGCAGCGGCGTTTCTCCTCAGTGTATCAGTGACAGCCAGCAGCTACGGCAGAAGAGGCCGGCGTTCGCAGTGAAGGAGGAGGTGGGGCCTGCCTAAGAGCAACCCCGCCTCCTCTTACATCACTAGTCAGCGACCTAAGAGCAGGTTTGGGCCAGTGATGTAAGAGCAGGCGGGGCCTGTCGATAGAAGAGGAGGCGGGGCCTGTCGATAGAAGAGGAGGCGGGGCCCATGGATGGAGGAGGCGGGGCCCGGCGACCACGGAGGCGGGACAGCGCTGAAAGTTAAGAGTTGTGCAGCCCATCTGAGACCCTGCAGAGCCCACTATAGATAGTCTATGGCGGGCTCTGCAGGGGCACTCTCAGGTGGGCTGTTTGGTATATCAGGTGGGCTCTGCAAGTGGCATAACTAGAAATCACGGGGCCCCATACAAAATTTTGCTATGGGGCCCTGTGATTTCTAGTTACGCCCCTGCTATAAACCTTTCCTTTCCATTTCTTCCCTTCATAAAACACAAATATCAATGTAATAAAATACTATTAGTAAAAGCTTTATTTATCTAAATGCCAAGAAAACAACTACAGCGCTTCTTATTCGGGTAATCTACACCCCAATCATCAGGCCTTCCTACTATGCCCATGACCAGCAATGATACAATGTAGCAGAGGAACAGGCTAAGAAGAAGAGGGCGGAGCTACAACCAAACCATAGTACTAGGAATCTATCAATGGCAAGCACAGGGGTGTCCCTAGACTATGCACCGCCTAAAGCAGCTGGGGGGTGCTGCTGATGCATGTTGTGGGGGGTTCTAATGGTGCATGTTGGGGGTGGCATCCCGCCAAGCTCACCGATGTCACTGGTTGCCAGGATCTTGGTGGGGCGCCGGCCAGAGCTTTCCGCTCAGCTCCTGGCAACCAGTGACATCACTGGTTGCCACGAGTTGGGCAGGCCGCCGGCCAGAGCATCACAGGTTGCGAAGAGCTCTTACTGGTTGTTAGGTTCTCAAGGGGCGATCCAGGTTGCTAAGAGCTCTCCCTGGTTGCTAGGTTCTCACACAGGTTCTTACTGAGCATCACAGGTTGCTAAGAGCTCTCACAGGTGGCTAGGCCCTCACAGAAGTTCTCACAGAACGTCACAGGTTGCTAAGAGCTCTCACAGATTGTTAGGTTGTCACAGAGCATCACAGATTGCTAAGAGCTCTCACAGGTTGCTAGGCCCTCACAGAGGTTCCACAGAGTGTCACTGGTTGCTAGATTCTTACAGAGGTTCTCACAGAGCCTCACAGGCTAAGTTGCCACATGCCCCCCCCCCCCCCCTCCCCGTATGAGTCAATGAGATGCCGTCTGAGGC
Organism: Nanorana parkeri; assembly: GCF_000935625.1. Classification (NCBI taxonomy): domain Eukaryota; kingdom Metazoa; phylum Chordata; class Amphibia; order Anura; family Dicroglossidae; genus Nanorana; species Nanorana parkeri. The sequence goes on from NW_017307803.1 coordinate 269,609, forward strand.
AACCACCTCATTATAGGGACGGCTCTGGGCAAGCGATTGGTGCAGAGGCCGGCCAGTGATCTGAGATAAATTAGGATATTCGCTTTTTTCAGGTTATATGCACTTCTGTATTCCATGGTGATCCGGCCATGCTGGTCTTTGTTCAGACACTTCCGGTTATAGGGTGACAATGCCCTGCCCCTGTCTTACACTTGTGCTCCTGCTTTGTCACCCTGCCTTCCGATGGAGACTACAAGCGGCTGTTTCAACACACCATACGTGTGAATGTTCCACTGTTGTCTAATTAGCAACAACGATCTAGACACCGCTATGACCAGCACTCAAGTGGACACCAGGCTTACCAACCCTCACTGCAGGAACGGATGCTAAGCAGCTCTCTTTTCTTCAACTTCCCATCACACAACAGAAGAATGTCGATTTGGTGAAATACAAAAAAAAGGTAGCAAACCAACACAGGTGGTGACGTAATACGTTCTTAGGTGGCAAAGAGCATTTTTCTTTCAAGCATCCTGGTGCTCAGTCACTTTCTACCCAACCGCTTACTTCAAGGGACGCATTCCACTCAATAACTCCACCCACCTGTCCTTCTATAACCTATCACTAGAGAGTGACAGGTGTGTTGTCTGCTTCTTTATAGGTGGGACTTTATCGTAAGGGGACCTACTGCCCCAGAGGAAAGGGCTGCCTCCAGCTAAACCTTACCTCTAGCTAACACTCATCTGCCATTCTATTTATGGAACGTGAACTTATCAATCGGACCCTTTGGGCTACTTTAGAGTGGGTAGGGTTTGCCGATGAATCAGCTACAGTTTTTTGTAGCTATAAGGGAACCGGACAGATTTTTTACAAATTGCTACTCATGCAAGTCAACCCTATTTTTGTTATTTTTGGCTGGAGTAAGGAATGGCTGAAACCTCTGTCAAGTGTTTTTTTTACTGTCTGTGACCCAATGTGAAGATATTTTTTGGAGTCACAAAAGGAAATAAAAGGAAATCTCTCTTTAAATTGATCTCCAGATATTGAAGTGAAGATAGATCTCAGGAGCACTCTCAGCGTTTTTACTCTCTTAACCTCCCTGGCGGTATTCCCGAGTCCGGCTCGCGGTTAATTTTCAGTACCAAAAGCGGTAACCCCGAGCCACGCTCCGGATTACACTGTGCGTCGCTTACCTTGTCCACGAGCCCCGCTGTGTCCTCTGGCCGATGCCAGCATCCGTCTTCCGGGGTTCCGTACCTTGCGAGCACCCGTGTCGCAGGGGGGCGTAACCGGCGGGAAATTTTCAAGTAAAAAAAAAAAAAACTACATTTTAAAAAAGAATAAAAAAACAGATAATCAGACCGCCATTGAGGTTAATGTAGCAATACGTGAAGTCTAGAAACATTTAATCTGTGTGATCTGTGTGATTAGTTGCTGGGACCCTAGTGGTCCCATAGTATCATAGGTTGTTACATAGTTACATAGTATTTGGGGTTGAATAAAGACATACGTCCATCAAGTCCAACCCATATAGGTCCACGCATCATCTCATTCTTAGGGATACTGGTATCCCTGGATATTACGGTCCCTCAAGAAATTGTCCAAACGTTTCTTGAACAAATCTACAATCTTGGCTGAGATGAGGCCGATGACAGTGAGTTCCAGACCCTAACCGCTCTTACTGTAAAGAACCCTCTTCGCCCATTGTGCTGGAATTTTTTCTCCACCAGTTTTGGATGTGGCAGTGCTTGCCTAATGCCCAAAACAGTTTGTTTTCAAATTCTCTACCCATATCATGGTGAATCCTGGTAGGAAATCCAAATTTCAGGACAAAATCATTAAATATTTTGTCTGCGACAGTTCTTGCTGACTTGTTCCTGGTTGCATATGCTTGAACAAATCTTGTAAAATGGTCTATTACCACTAAGATATATTCATATCCACCTTTACATGTCTCAAGATGAAGAAAGTCAATGGAGACCATCTCAAAAGGATAGGTTGTGGTAATATTACATCACTTTGTTATGGTGCACCCGCCTGCATCCCAGTAGCCAATGGGACCACGCAGCTCAGCAACCAGTCAACCAATGACTCTGTCTTTGGTTGATGGACACAGGGAGGTTTGGTGGTTGGGCAACATGGCCAAATCATTTGTCTGTTTGGTGAACTGTCAGTTGGGTGCGAGTCACAATCTCATGGTCATCTTGAACCCAAAGCTCACCCCATGAGAGCAGTGAGACCCCCTACTCGTAGATCTGTAAAAAGGAAAAAGGGATCTCTGAGGGCCACCCGTTTTATTGTATAGATGTCTGTCTGTCAGACTGGACAAATCTGCATGTATCTATTCAGGAGAATGAAAAAATCCATAATTCCCATTTCACCTGATTTGCAAATTGATCCACTCATCACTATCAGTCAGTCAGTCAGTCAGTCAGTCAGTCAGTCAGTACCAGAACCAAGGGCATTTGCAAGGGGAAACATTTGTTGGAAGATATCCTACAAACTTAGAGCTGCCCCTTTAAACCTGATGTTTAATCTGCTTATATTTGCCTTCCCTGGTCCTCCTTTCCACTCCTCATCAATATGCTAATGGGATTTTAAACAAAACCTTTCTGCGTTCATGAAATACCTGACATCAATGGGTCTTCGTGCTTCCCTATACAATGCAAGTAGATCATGGCTGGTAGGAGGGGCCAGCAGGATGCTGTACATAGCTCCATAAAAATATTACAGCACCCTGCCTCAGTCCTCATACAAGCAGTGGGCTGGCTCTTGGGTGGAGGTATGCTGATATAAAAATGCCTTCAAGGGCATATGTCAACTAGCAGAGTGGGTGTTCCTGGCAGGCTATATTTGCATGCAGACCGCCCTAGGTAAAAGGGTGCTGGCAGGCAGGGCAGCAGGGTACAGTATATAGCTTCCTGAACAAATCACAGCGCCCTGCCTCAGTGCTCAAGAGTCATCAGCCCTGATGCAGTAGTGGGCTGGCGGTGGGGTGGAGTTATGCAAATATCAAATTGCCCCTGATGGGTGGATGTCAGTTTGGAGAAGTGGGAGTTCCTAAGCAGAATGCATTTGCATGTAGACTGCCCTCGGTAATGCCCACATGTGATGCAAAGCAAAGAAGTGGAATCCAATAAATGAAAGGGGTGGGCTAGGGGCAGTCAGGTTGGGGAGGACAATGTTAGAAGATGCTGAACGTTGGGAGAAGTTATGTAAAAATTAAAATGCCTTGATGTGGTCAGTCTGCAGGGGTAGATGTTCCTAGGCAGGTTGCATTTGCATACAGTTCACCCTACGTATTGCCGACAGGAGATGCTTAGCCTCCACATTGGCAAGAACTGGAATCCAATAGATGAAAGGGGCGGGGCCAGGGGCAGTCAGGCAATCAGGCTGGAGATGAAAAGGCAAGATGATGCTTGATGTCCTCCAGCCAGGAAATGAGGCGGGATCTATCTGACTTGCTGCAGCTTTTTAAAGCCCATTGTGAGAAGCTCGCAGTGTGCAGTGATATCAGTGGAAGCAATTTCAGTCCAGGAGAGGAGCCAGTACAACTGTGCAAGACTGAAGGGAAGGAAGGAGGTCAGAGAAAAGACTGAAGGGAAGGACGGAGGTCAGATAAAAGACTGAAGGGAAGGACGGAGGTCAGAGAAAAGACTGAAGGGAAGGACGGAGGTCAGATAGAATACTGAAGGGAAGGACGGAGGTCAGATAGAATACTGAAGGGAAGGACGGAGGTCAGATATAAGATTGAAGGGGAGGCTAGAAGACAGATATAAGACTGAAGGGAAGGACGGAGGTCAGATAGAAGACTGAAGGGAAGGACGGAGGTCAGATAGAAGACTGAAGGGGAGGACGGAGGTCAGATAGAAGACTGAAGGGAAAGGGCCGGAGGTCAGAGAAAAGACTGAAGGGGAGGACGGAGGTCAGAGAAAAGACTGAAGGGAAGGACGGAGGTCAGAGAAAAGGCTGAAGGGTAGGCTGGAGGTCAGATAGAAGACTGAAGGGGAGGACGGAGGTCAGATAGAAGACTGAAGGGAAAGGGCCAGAGTTCAGCTTTAAATCAGGAATGGCTGGCAACTTTTGGGACTAACCTTAACCTTTTGTACAGACTCATTTTTCCTTAAATAAATTGTTCTCGCAGTCCTGAGTATGATTATCTCTTCTGTAGGAAAATCATGTTCATTGTGCAAAAGAACAATTCACCAAAAGTGATCATTTGTAAACCGTTAAGTCTGCTTTGATGGATTCGAAAGGTCGCCGTCTCCGCGAACGCGATGAAAAATAAAAAAGCGCAGGATAAGCGTCAGGCAGGTAGAAAATAAATGTGGCCATTTTAGGAAGACATTAAGTAAATGATTATTTTTATTGTTATGGTTATGACTGTTTAACCTTTATCTATGTGATTTATGTCTTCCTTACAAGACCCTAGAAGCCTCAGATTCCAACCATAGCCATTCATCAAATAATTGATTATGTTAACCTGCTGTTATAATTAAAATATGGTGGATTAGAAAACGCTACAGCTTGTACAGTATTTGCATTTAAAATACATTTTGTGTCGTAAAATAAATGGACCAGAACATTACTTAGCCGACGTACACAGATAACCAAATTCATTTATTCTTACATTATGGCAGGCCCTACTGAAAACAGCCATATATCAGGGAGCGGAATGATTGAAAAAAGGCTTAATAGATCGTAAAGTATCAATGGCGCGACTATTAATAGCGATGAGCTGTAGTTGGGGAAAGTGGAGTATATATGGACTGGAGTTGTTACTGTTTCAGGAAAGTTTAAAGGAACCTGCAGCGTTTTACACCATCGTAGCTATTGGCAAAAGCAGATACTGGCGCTTTGCAGTCCTAGGTCCTGGGTTTGAGTCCGCGAACCCATCGCATCCTTGACGTCTTTTTCGATATAGATTCAAGTGGGTGCAGCGATAATCAATGGATGGCAGCTGTTATTACGCCCAAGTAAAATTATGGACATCGGCACTCTCGATGCAATACAGCTGCGTCTACATGTTAACGAAAATGCAGCATAATCACACTAAGTACGTGCTCAATAAGCTGATGTACAATGCTGTTGGATACAATGCTACCCATGCCTTCTGTACAATGCTATTGGATACAATGCTACCCATGCCTGATGTACAATGCTGTTGGATACAATGCTACCCATGCCTTCTGTACAATGCTATTGGACACAATGCTACCCATGCCTGATGTACAATGCTGTTGGATACAATGCTACCCATGCCTTCTGTACAATGCTATTGGACACAATGCTACCCATGCCTGATGTACAATGCTGTTGGATACAATGCTATCCATGCCTGATGTACAATGCTGTTGGATACAATTATATCCATGCCTGTTGTACAATGCTGTGGCATACAATGCTATCCCTACCTGCTGTACAATTTTTTTGGCTACAATGTTTTAAATTCATTATGTACAGTGCTGTTTGATACAATGCTATCCATGCTTGTTGTACAATGCTATCCATGTCTGTTGTACAATTCTGGTGGATATAATGCTATAAATGCCTTCTGTACAGTGCTGTTATGCACTGCTATCCATGACTTCTGTACGAATGATGTTGGATACTATGCTATCCGTACCTGCTGTACAATGCTAAACATGCTTGATGTACAATGCTGGTGGATACAATGCTACCCATGCCTGCTGTACGAATGCTATCCATACTTCCATACTTGATGTACAATGCTGGCGGATACAATGCTATCCATACCTGCTGAACGAATGTTGTTGGATACAATGCTATCCATACCTGCTGTACGAATGCTGTTGGATACAATGTTATCCATACCTGCTGTACAATGCTATCCATACTTCCATACTTGATGTAAAATGCTGGTGGATACAATGCTATCCATACCTGCTGTTCAATGCTTTTGAATAAAATGCTATCCATGCCTTCTGTACAATGCTGTTGGATACGATGCTATCCTTGGCGGATGTACAACGCTATCAATGCCTTTTGTGCAATGCTGTTGGATACAATGCTATCCATACTTGGTGTACAATGCATGCACACGGTTTCTGGTTGAATCAACAGGTATTTTTGCACATATCCAACATATATATATATCCAGATATATACAAAACGTTTTCGGAGGCATATTTAACAGACCAAAAGAAAGGACACAATGGAAGTTTATTGTTAGGTCTTCCATACATTATAAGTAACATAGGTCCTCCAACACTGCCCTCTCCCGCTCTATCATTTGCAAGTGGAAAGAGATGCAGCTCTTGTCACTCTGATGTCTCCTGCTCTCAGGCTCGGCATTTCCTTTTTTAGCACACGAGCACTGCAGCACCACTGCTTACTACAAAAATACATTTAATGATGTATTAATGAATACAAAACTGTATTAATTTGCATCTTTGATCTCTTCCTGGAGTTCAGCTTTAATGCTCCCTCTGTACGAAGCATGCTATTGTAGAGTTTGTAGACAGAAGGAGGTTAAAGCAGTTATTTTGCAGGTTGCACAGTCTGAAAGCCAGGGAAATGGATTTCAGGGGTGATATAAAGTGACATAAAGACTTATTTTTTTGCTTTTGTTCAGGTCAATCCTTGTGTTAGCAGATACAGGAACCACAGACCTTGCTCCCGAAGAAGTGGGGTGTACATACCATGAGCGATGTCCCACAGAGGGGTGGCTGACATATCAAACCCCTTGAATGATGTTTTCTTTTAATTACCCCTTTTGTAAAATAAAGCCCTGCTTTCATGATACCTTGAGATAAACCCTCCATTGTTATTCTTTAATAAACCTCTCCCAGCGGGGGTGGTCCCCCTTCACCCGTTATGATAAATCTGCAGAATCTGAAGAGTTTATTTTTGCAGAATAATCAAAATGTATTTAATTAGAGGAATTACTGAGCCCGATAACGCTCGTATATCCCTGATAATGAATAACAATAATTTTCCCTCCCTTGGGTGGCCCAAGTGAGACCTCTCTGGGCAGATCCCCAGAAAGGTGTAACATTTTATTAATTATGTTTATGTATCTTCGGTTAACGTAATATACAGAACGATGGAACTTAAGCAAAAAAAATGTGTCTATTGTAGAGCTTTTCCAGGATTTAAAGGGCGATGGATGATATACATTTCAGTATTACGCAAACCATACGATGAATTTCTTGCCTTTGGCTCCTTTTTAGTTCTTGGCTGTACTGCAGATTGCCTGGAAGCTATGTCAGTCAATAGGTGAGTGGTATCTGAAATGTATGGTCAATAATGATGAGTGATAATGCTTGTGAGATGGCAAATCTTTCACCGGGTATCACAGGTATCGAGGAACTCTTGGATCCTGTGCCCAAGAATCACTCCGAAGCTCTCTGACTTCTGGTCAGCAAACCAATAGACTTATGGAAGGTCAGTGAATATGACAGTGATGCCAACTTCAAGTTCAAGCATAAGCCACAAGGGCAGTTTTATCTTGACCTGTGGGACTAGACATGTGTGATTCCAAATCAAAATTCACATCTGAATTTCCAAATCCCAATGCATCCGAATGTGTCCAAATCAGAATCTCTGTTTCTGAAGTTCGGATCTGACGCATGTGACTTTTTTGGCCAATCATCTTTTTTTTCGGTTTAATGCATCCAAATGGGTCTGAACACGAATTTTCGTTACGGCAACATGGGAGCCATATAGTATATGGCTCCCATGTTGCCAGAATGAAAATTTGTGTTCAGTATATGCATATGATACTAAAGCTGAGGCACCTAGACCCGAATGGCATTCGGGATCCAAATTTCCAGATAGCAGTGGGGAGCTCCTGAATGCCATTCGGGTCTGATAGCCTCAACTTTAGTAATATATATGTATATGGCTTCCAGACCCAAATGGCATTTGAGATCTGAATTTCTGAATTGCATACAGGAGCTCCCGAATGCCATTCAAGTCTGGGTGCCATACACATATATTACTAATGCTGAGGCTCCCAGACCCGAATGGCATTCAGGATCCAAATTTCCGAATTGCATTGGGGAGCTCACGAATGCCATTCAGGTCTGGGAGCCATATACATATAATACTAAAGCTGAGGCTCCCAGACCCGATTGGCATTTGCGTGTTCCCCAATGCAATCCGGAAATTCGGATGCCGAATGCCATTAGTATTAATATCTGTATATGGTTTTCTATGGTATTCACAATGAATATTCGTAAACTTATCTGAAACTAACGATAATTCAGATTTCGTGAAATCCGATACCCAAACCGAATTGCATTTTGGATCCGAATCCCAAATTCCAAAATAACACAATATCCGAACCTAACCAAATTTTTCTGCAGCTTAAATGTCTACGTGGGACATTCTAGGACAGATATAAAGGGTATTATTTTAAACATTGGCTAGCACTTTCTTGAGACCAAATTCACTGGGCAGTATTCTCCTCGGCTCAAATTCACTGTCCAGCACCTTCCTTTGCTCACATTCACTTTGCTTCACATTTATTGGCTTAAATTCACTGCCCAGCACCTTGTTTGGCTCAAATCCACTGTCGAACATCTTTCTTGGGTCAAATTCACTGCCCAGCATCTCCACTGGCTCAAATTCACTTCCCAGCATCTTCATTGGCTCTAATTCAAAGTCCAGCACCTTCCTTAGATCAAATTCACTGCCCAACATCTGATTTGGCTCAGATTTACTGTCTGTTGGCTTTCTTGGCTTAAATTAACTGCCCGGTATCTTCCTTAGCTCAAATGTATTGCCCAGAATCTTCCACAGCTTAAATTCACTGCCCAGCATCTTCTTTAGCTCAAATTCATTTCCGAGCACCCTTGTTGGCTAAAATGTACAGTCCATTACAATCTTTGGCTCAAATCCACTGTCCTGCCTCTTCCTTAGCCCAAATCCACTGTCCAGCCTCTTCCTTAGCCCAAATCCACTGTCCAGCCTCTTCCTTAGCCCAAATTCACTGTCCAGATATCTTCCTTGGCTAAAATTCACAGTCCACAACCTTCCTTAGTGCAATTTCACTGCTCAGCACCTCCTTTGGCTAAAATCTGCAACCCAGCACTTTCCCTAGCTTAAATTAATTGCCTAGCAACGTCCTTGGCTTTCATTCACTGCCCAGCAACTTCCTTGGCTCTAATGAATTGCTTATTATCTTCCTTGGTTCATATGCATTGCCCAACATCTTCCTTGGCTCAAGTTCCTTGCCTATTATCTTCCTTGGTTCAAATTCACTGCCCAGCACCTTCCTTGGCTCAAACCCACTGGCCAGAATGTTTTTAGTTCACAGTCACTAACCAGCATATTCTTTAGCTCAAATGTAGTACCTAACACATTTGGTAGCACAATATCACTGCCCAGCATCTCCCTTGCCTCATACTCATTGCCCAGCACCTTCCTTTGTTCCAATGTACTGCCCAGCATCTTCCTCGGCTCAAATTCACTACCTAGTACCTTCCTTGGTTCAGATCCATTGTCCAGTACCTTCCATAGTTTACATTTCCTGCCCGGCATCTTCACCGGCTTAAATTTACTGAAGTGAAGGCTTGTTTTAAAGCTAATGTATTATATTTAAATGTACGTAGGTTCGTTACAGATGCAATTTAATGTAGCATTTCCCCTTTGACTCCAATGCATTTAGTCGAAATGTCCCAATTTCCTGTACACCTAGTATTTTTGTCTGCTGACATCACAATGGCTCCCTGGTAACATAAGACATTCACCAAAGACATCCCACCAATCATCCTATACTAAAAGCCTTATATTTAAATGTTTTTTGTAAATAAATATTATCTACATTTGAGACAAGGCTTTGAAAGCATAATTGGCGGCTGATGTCTCAAACTGCTGATATAAAACCGAGCTCTTATTTCATTTGACGGAAAGTGCGCAGACGGGCTTCTATCGAAGGCGACGCAACTTACAAAAAAAAGTTCTATTGCAGGGAGATGGATGGCTAGGTGTCTCTAAAGAGGCTTTTTATAAGATTGTTTATGACAATTCTCTTTTCCCTCTCTCTGCCCTTTTAATGGAAGAGCTTTCTGTGTGTTTGTCGTGACTGCTTTGATGGGAAGAAAGGAGGATTATTGAGTTCTGGCCTCTTCACACTTCTGCTTGAAAAGAAGGAACAAAATATTTCAGGAGGTATTTTGATTACAATTCCAGCAATTCTATACAAATGTACAACTGTCTCAATTGATCGCCCATTGCACGTTCTTTAGCTTTCACCCTCTTTGAAACTTTGTATTCTTTGTTCCACCTAAAACTATAGAGGGACGCTGTGAGCTAAACATCAGGAATATTTAGGATTAGAATTTCTACACGTGTTAAAGCCTACCTCCAGTCACAACTTGGTGGCTTTGGACGCAATGGGAAGAGTTATAACATTGATCAGGTTTTCAATTTTATCTGCAGTACCATGTCTAGGGGTCAGGGCAGGGTGTGAGGTCTGGTTCACATACAGCAAGCTGTGAGCTGCTCTGGGAGTGCACCTACTTTCCGACCCACACATTACTTCAATGCAGGGTCCTTGTGAAACCGGGTGTTGACTTGCCCATGGCTATGCAAGGGGCTCGCACATATTGGCTATTTGCTACATATTGTAACAATTGCCCATTTGTTGCCTGTGTATTCTAACAATTGACTTTGTTCCCTGCAAATTTTATAAAATTGCACATTTATAGTTAACATATTGTCAGGAATGCCAGTTTTTGGCTCCATATATTCAAGTCACCAGTGTTTAGAGGACCATTGTATCATAATGTAATCCCTTGCAGGCCCATTGCTATTAAACTGTGCTGCTGCAATCACAATATATCTCCGTCCCTATCCCCACCTACAGGACCAATGTAAATCTTTAAAAGTGACGAATCCCCCTCTAACGTTCAGTTGCAGCATGAAAATCAATATTTAGCATTCATCCCACCCTTTCCGCTCATTATTTGTCATGAGTTTGAAGGTGACTTGACCCTAAGGAGAGAGAGCCTTGACAGATGGGATCGTGCAGGGTCATGACGGGAGTTAACACTAATCCCTCCTGTCTAGCATTAGGGGTATCCCATTGGAGGTTTAGTATTAAGGAGGAGAGAGGGAAGCCCTAAAAGGAGGAGAAAGTTGGCTTTCCAGCCTCTTGGGATATGGCCAGAAAGAAGGATGACACCCACCCACACTCTTTTGAAGAACTTCATCACAGTTTTGGTTTACTGTAAAGTGCTGCAATTCCCTGCCTTATATTCGGTCCTATACCAATTACCTTTAATGTCTCCTCCATAAACATCCAATCCACCCTATCGAATGCCTTTTCAGCGTCTGTTGACAATAAAAGGCATGGTGGAGAAGCCGAACTAGCTTCTATCCAATGAATCAGATTAAGGGCTCTATTAGTATTATCGCGTAATTCTCTTCCTCGTATGAAACCTGTTTGATCTGGATGTACCAAAGCTGGGAGGAGACCTCCGAGTCTATTGGCCAGTATCTTCGAGAAAATTTTTACATCTGTATTAAGAAGGGATATTGGTCTGTAGTTTTGGGGTACTGTAGGATCTTTGCCCTCTTTGGGAATTACTGATATGTATGCTGACAGAAATAAGGGTGGAATAGGTTCTCCAGAAATAATTTTGTTAAAGAATCTACACATATGGGGGCCTAATAACGGTAAGAACTTTATATAATAGGCTTTTGTGAACCCATCAGGTCCCGGAGTTTTCCCATTAGGGAGGCTTTTAATCACTGATTCGATCTCCTGTATTCATCACAGTTTTAATTGGCAGTATAACCTTGCCAGCTTGAACGTTCATGACTCCAAGCCAGATAGAGATCTTGCAGTCATTTGGACGCCTGTCCGGAACTTATGGCGAAGACAGGTTGTACCCAATGTTATATTGTTATGACGTTACTGGGTGTTCACAGTTCAACTGTGACTGGCACATATATGGGTGTTGGCGTCAATAAAGAGTTGTCATTAAAGAGGTTGAAACCGGTTTATAAAGCTGCAGCTTTGCCCAGCCAACCAAGAAGTATGTGTCCAGTTTTATCTTTGAGGAGGGGATGGACAGGTAACTTTATTAGAATATTTTACATTGACCTATTATCCTCAGCAGTCATTCTGCCATGTAGGCATCAGGAAAATGGAAAATTGTATGATACTTGTACCTATCCATGGCAGTACCTATCCTACTGGTGCCTATCCATGGCAGTGCATATCCCCCCGATCCCCTGTGGTTACTTATTTTGAGACTAGCTTCAAGAATGCTTTTACCTAGCCTCAATTGTCTAGATTTACATTGATCCTGTAGGTGGGGATAGGGGTGGAGATATATCATGAGTCAGTGACGTTCAGTACCTTTGCTTACTTGTGAGGCATTCCCCAGCCCCGCCTCAGCACGCCCAGCCCCACCCTCATCACTCCCAGCCCCGCCCATGTCCCACCGAAGCCCCAGCTAGTGTGAAGGAGGAAGGGACAGCTGAGGCATCGAGATTGATGGCCTCAGTGGGTTCTTTTTTCTTTTTTTGATTGGACAGCTTGGACTAATGGCACTTTGCCATTGGTCCAAGCCATCCACAGAGCTCACGCCTCTAACAAAGAGTAGAGGCTGGGACAGCTCTGGCTTCAATAGTTAGGTTACACAAGCAGTGGGGAAGCCCGCTGCTGTGTAACCTAACTACCTGTCAAAAGTTGGATGCGGCGCCACCTGTAATTAACAGGTAGCGCTCATGCCATGACAAGTTACACAGCGGGGACGATTCCCCTGCTGTGTAACCTGATAGAAGCTGATCTGACTTAAAGCTGACAGCTTTTTCCTCCATAATACTAGGTGGGGCTCTGCCTCACCTGACCGCACGCAGGGCCGGATTTCCCACAAGGCCAACCAAGACCCGGCCTTGGGGCAGCAGGGAGTAGAGGGGTAGCAGGGGTATGGAATTCCTATCTCCCAATGCCTGGGACATGCAGTTTTGGGAGCTGGGCGGGTAGTTGTTTTGTACATTTAGCCCTGTGTTGGGCAAGCAGAGCTAAATGTACAGCGGGGAAGCCACCGCTGGTTCTGTACGCATGTATGCAGCCTGCAGGTCTGCTATTCTCCATGGGGGGGGGCACATTGAGGAACCTGTCTTTGGGGACAGCAGAGAGAGTAAATCCAGCCCTGACCGCACATCCTTGTCATGAGTATGATGTCATGAACAGGCACCAGGAAAGGAAAATTACCGGTCAGTATAGTGCAATTTTCCATTTTTCTTTAATTTAATAAAAAGATGAAAAAAAAATGTTTTCATAAAGTTTGTTGAGAACTTGACAAAGAAAAAAAACATCTTGACTTAAAAAAACAAAACAAAAAAAAGCTTTTCTCTTTTTAAAAGCATCCAGTAATTTCCATCTCCTGACAATAGCTGCAGTGACTTCACGCTTTATTTGTCTTTCCACCCGAGTGATAATGTGCGTTTATATATAATAATCAAAGTATCCAGGATGAGGCATCCTTTGATTAGCATGATAATAATAATAATAATAATAAAAAGAATATCCTGCACTTGGTTCTCTGGTGACGGCGTGGTGGGGTTTTGTTAGAAGCTGATATTTATTATATTTAATGTGTATGTTGCACCAGATAATGAACGCATGTCACACCGTGAGGCGCGGTGTTCAAAGCCTTGTGCAAATGAAACCGGTTTTGACATCGTGTCAGCCTGGGGAAAGTCGAGGAGAGGTGTACACAGGAAACGACGTGATGACTCAAGTGATAACAAGCTACATTATTTTCATCGGAGATACTTTGCCGTGTAGTTTGATTATCAGCTCGCAGCACCGACATCCAGAAAACAGAGAAACAACAACAACAAAAAAACACCACCGCATCAAAATTACCCGAAGAACCCTGACTGCAGATTCAAAGAATTTTCTCTTTAAAGGAGAACTATGAGGGGGAGTGCTTTCCACTCACCTCATAGTTCTAGCCGACCTGTGACAATGAGACTGTCACAGGTCGGCTCAGTAGATCGGGAAGTGAGCGAACACATACCGGGTTCGCTCACCTCTCAATCTTGTCACGGCTCATGGGCCGTGACAGGGGAGGGGCTGGATTCCCCCCTCCCCGCTCCGATCCGCCAGCGCTGACTGACGGAACGGACGGGGGAGGGGGCGGGTACACCTGGCTCTGCCTCTAGATAGGCAGAGCCAGCTGTCACTCACGCAGCTGGGCGGATCCAGACACCGATATCGGGATCCGCTCCGGCTGCGGCGTCTCAGTATACCGCAAGCTGTATTCCAGTATACCACAAGGATTACCGGTAGGGTTAGGACTATGTGTTTGGGTTCATTGACAAAAGGGCACATCTGCCTCACAGCACACATGTTCAAGCATTGGGGCCCAATGCATTAGGCAATCCATTCACATAATTGGGCCGTCAAAGTGCCTCAATACACAAAAAATAGGCCCTGCACCCGTTTTCAAGATTTCAGTGCACACAGCATTTTCATATGTAGCGCACCCCCAAGGGGGCCGCAGGCAATAATAGAACCACCCATCATCGCCGTGTCTAGGGGTATCCAGATTCAAATTACCCATTAGCACTTACCACCCTCTATGGTGACCAATAAAAGCGACGCCCAGACTGTAGATATGATGCTGAGGAACTTTATTGATGAACTTTAGAGAGAGAGAGAGAGGTTTAGGGTCAGGATCGTCCTGGCTGATATAGACTCCTTTAAGTGGTAGGATAGAATAACTGCTGCTATTCACAGACTAGGACCTTTAAGCCAGACATGGCAATCTGTGTAAAGAGCACCTGGCAAAGTAGCATCTGAATCAGCAATCATTAGTCATCCTCATCCTTTGTATCAGTAGTAGCCACTGGGCCTCCAGACTCAGGCCTCAGTGTAAGCACATGGCTAGTCCCTAGGCTTCAGGCCTAGCCAAATCAGACAGTCCATATCAGCCTCCCCCCAGGCAGGGCCCGGGGAAGGAAGGGAGCGCCTACATGGTCCACCCCAAGTATTTATCTCTTCTCCCAGCATGCACCACTGGCTATTAACCTCTCAGTGATTGGCTGGGTAGACATACATTTTCATAGCAATCTCTCATTGGTTGCTCCAGACTCAGGCCTCAGTGTAAGCACATGGCTAGTCCCTAGGCTTCAGGCCTAGCCAAATCTGATAGTCCATAGCAGCCTCCCCCAGGCATGGCATAGGGAGGAAGTGAGCGCACACATGGCCCACCCCCAGTATTTATCTCCTCTCCCAGCATGCACCAATGGCCATTAACCTCTCAGTGATTGGCTAGGGAGACATACATACTCATAACAATCTCTAATTGGTTGCTCTGCTCTGTGGCCAGGGACAACCAGCAGCAGACAGATGCAAACGATGACAGACTAATTAGAGAAAACCAGATGAGCATAGATAACAAATCAGCATCAGACTGATTACAATCTGACAATACTAACTTTACTAAGCACTGCTGCTTACTGTCACAGTTCAGCTGCAGACTTGCAGCTAAACTGTTACTTGTAGTTCTACAAGTATATACAGACCTCTTAACCCCTGGTTCTGCAGGCATGCAAGGCTGTGCTGTTGCTTGTAGTCCTCCAGGAAGGTGCTCTGAACCTGACTCACTCTTGCACCAGTGTGGCAGCTTTAGGCGTCGGCCGACCTCTCCTGCTATTTCTTATGCAGCTTCTCGGCCAATCAGTGCAGTCTGCTTGTGGCCAATCCTGTGGATCCTCCCTCTTCCTGTCACTATTTAAACCCAGGGCAGCGAACGGCACACTGCCCGAGCAACAGTTTCCCAAGCTAGATGCTGAGCCCCCATTTGTGATAGAACCGGAATTCCTAGAAGTTTGCCCATGTACCGAACCTTTGGCTTGTCCTTGGATATCACTGTCTACAGTCTGCCCTGTGCTTTGCTTTGTCCCTGGAAGTCTTAGTCTTCAGCCTGTCCCTAACCTTTGATTTGTACCCTGTACCTGTTAGGTGAGTTGTGTGGACCGAGGGATTGTGACCTGGGGTCAGCACGCAGCCAAGCCCATCTCCACCATGAGGAGCTCTGGCGAATACCGACTGGCCCTTAGATTCCACATCCTGGGGGACCCCATGCCACCTACTCAGCATTGCAGCAGCCTGCCTTGTACTTGAACTTCCAGCTTAAGCTGTCTTGCACTACCTCATTCACATACCTGCTCTGCTCCCCTGCTTGTACTCCAGCTCTGGGAGTAGTCAGCCTACTCTGTTTGGACCCTTTTCTCTTAGTGTCCCTGCCAGTGTAGTAGATAGGGTCCACATACCTGACTCCAGTTGATACTGTGAGCCCCGAGCCGTGACACTCACACTGTGCTGCACATATATAAAATATAAGCAGATTAAACATCAGCGTTAAAGAGAGTAACGTTTCTCTTTAAAATACACAAACATAGAACCGAAACTTCAGAGAAAAGTTTATTAACGGGGAACTTTATCGCAATTTGACTTTGACATCTCAGAGGAACTGCTACAGATCCACCTCTCCATCAATTTCCTGATCCCTGCCCCGCGATTGTCACATTACAACTAGTGATGAGCCGAACACCCCTGTGTTCGGTTCTAACTCGAACTTTCGAACATGCAAAAAGTTCTAACTCGAACTTAGAACTCAATGCAAGTCTATGGGGGTAGAACTCAGAAAATTAAAGGTCCCCATTTTGAAGCCTTATATGCAATTTATTGGCCATAAAAAGTGTATGGGGATCCGGGTACTGCCCTGAATGACAGGAATCAATGAAATTTAAAACAAAAAAACCCCCAAAAAATATTTTTTAAAGGAACAGTGATTTTTACATGATTTACAGGGTAAGAGTAAAAATGAAAAATTCCTTCAAATATTGTGCCTGGAGGGTCCCCATAACCTGCCTGTGAAGTGGTGGATCTGTAGGATGTATAGAACCTGCTGCACTGCTGCAGCAAAAAGTGACATTTAAAAAGAAAAACAAATGACATTTCAATTGAAGGTAATTGGTTTTCCTTTAATCTATTAAACAACTGCTTAAGGCAACAGCCTGTATGAAGAGGACACATTTTGGGACACTCGGAACAAGTTTAGT